>NW_027362138.1:650000-722500 GCF_039654945.1 Dendrobates tinctorius | reverse complement strand
ATACACACCTGGACTCCAGTGAAGGAGTAGAACTGTCTCAAGGAGGATCACAAGGAAATGGACAGCATGTGACTTAAATATGAGTGTCTTTTGCTTGCTGCAGCCTGCATTAGCATGTATGCTCTGGTTACATTGTGTCAATAAAATGTACTTTGCTTCGAAAACTCTACTTGATCTCTAGTTTGCTTAATAGCCTTTACATGAGATTTGGTGGTATTCCACTGTAGAAAGAGGCTAATACAAAATTGACTTAGGCTAGTTTCACACTAGCGATTTGAGGCGCAGTGCACGCTCGCCGTGAAGCTCCGCCCCAAGCCCCGCCACCTCGGGTCAGCTTCGCCTATGGGCGCATAACGCTGCATGCGACCTGCATACCCTATCTTTGCATTGGGTACGCAGACCGTGCGCAGGTATGCTTTTGCCAGCGCATGTGTCCTTTTGACGGTGCACCGACCTGCGCCAAACGCATCGTGTGGCATTTTGGTGCGGCCGGCGCACCGTCAAAAGGACGCATGCGCCGGCAAAAGCATACCTGTGCATGGTCTGCGTACCCAATGCTAAAGAGAGGGTACGCAGGTCGCATGCAGCGTCATGCGCCCATAGGCGGAGCTGACCGGAGGAGGTGCGGCAGGGGGCGGAGCTTTATGGCGAGCGTGCGCTGCGCCTCAAAACGCTAGTGTGAAACTAGCCTTACACTTCACTGCCAACTGCAGCCCTCTAGTGAGAGTCACCTTGGCAGTTACAGTAATTTCACCGTGTGATGTCATCACTTGCCATGGATTACTAATCACCAGTAACAGTAACTGTCAGAAGTGGCAAAAACATGCAACCAATCCAGTTTACATGCAACCAACAAGAGAAAGAAGTGTGTATAATGGACGCAATCAACCCCATGATCATAACAACAATATAACACAAAAATATATAAACAAATGAATAAATTTTATTAACACAAAAAATTCCACACAAAGAGTGACATTGATAGGAATAAAAACAATTAAAAAAGGCCAGGAAAAATGTGGCCGTAACACTCCAAGAAAGGTTCTAAAATAAGAACCTAATGCTCCACTCCTCCACAATGCTAAGGCAAAGGGTTTGTATAGGAATAAATATACAGTACTCTATACAGCAAAGATGCAAAAATAATTCACAAGACAAAAATTCAATAGATAAAGATGTCAAATATAATAAAGATTTGTATCATGACAAGGCATTATGTGCAAAATCAGCAAGTAATGTGCAGGTTGCTGCAAGTTGAAAAAAAAAATCCAGTTTACATGAAATTGTCCTTTAAGTGACTTGTACCAGATTAGATAACAGCTTTCTTCAAAAAAAACCCCGCGCCGCGCCGCACCTGACCACAGGATATGTGTGGTTTTGTAACTTAGCGCCATAGAAGTGAATAGAGCTGAGCTGTAATACCGGACACAGCCGACAGACAGGTGTGGCGCTGTTTTTAGTAGAAAGGAGACAATATATTTAAAATCTTGTACAACCCTCTTGGGTTCCTTCCCTTATACCAAAACTTTACACAAGAGATATCAATTTAAAATACTTACATATCAAGGAAATAACTTCTTCAGAGAGGAAGGGGATAGGAGCTCTAGTGCCACCCATTGGAGGTAGAAATCCTAAAAGTCAAGATCGACCCTTTATGGGGCCTCGTCTCATCACTTAGGATAGTAAACAAAACCAGAAACTTTATTTGCAGACAAGTGTTTGAGGCTTTTTGCTTCTCATCAGTGAAAAGATACATCCAATAGTTGGCACTAGAGCTCGTGTCCTCTTCCTGGACAAACTACATGCATATTTAAATTCCTAGGGAAGCACTTTATGGCCTATAAGTCTCCCTACACCAACTTGGCACTCTCTTCAAGGAGAAACTTTACCCCTTACCATCTAAATATTACATAACTGTGATTAAAATGGTAATAGATAAAGATTTATGGCAGTTACTATATATTCTTAATTAAACCTAATCTATACATTGCTCTGTATTGTACCCACGTATGGATAGTGGATACAAAGACAGAAGGCTGGTTGCATAAATTACACATTTTGCTCATCAGCTAAATCAAAGTTCAAATATTATTAGAGAATGAGGGAAATGAGGAGGGGAAGTCACAGACACAAGGGATAGGATAGCACATAAATCAGGAGATAATAAAAGCATACTCACACTCCACTAACTGTAACCCTCAGAGGAGAGTTCCGCTCGGCAGTTCCTTTTATATCACTGGCACAACATTCCGTGACCTCATAATCGACAATCACAGACAATGCCCTATACATGGAATGGGCTTCTAACCTCTTATGGACACAACTGGATTTAGACCATTTTGCTTTATTTATGTTTTTATCATTGCATTGCATTCTTTTTCTATAATTTAATTATTAATTTAAAATAATTAATTTAATTTAATTTTGTGACTTTTTTTCTTATTTGGCATTAAGGAAGGAGTGAAATTATCCTCAGAAACGCATTTAGCGAATACTATATCCATCTAAATTTATCCAGCCGTTAAACTACAAGTTACAACATCTCCGAGTGTTCCATTATCTAATTGTAAGCATTCTGTGGGCACTGTGGAGCCTTGAGCTGCAGCATGTTCAGGTGCATCACATAAAATGTTTATAAAAATAGGTAAAAAATAAAATATAAAAATTCTAAATCACCACTTTTCCTCCAATAATAAATAAAAAATTAAAACAAAAAAATTAATAAATATATTTGGTATGGTAAACAGATTAAAGGTGAACTTCCAGCTCAAGGAACATCAGTGTCAGATCGCACCATCTGTCGTTGTATGAGCCAAAGTGGACTTCATGGGAGACGACCAAGGAGGACACCATTGTTGAAAAAAACCCATAAAAAAGGCCAGACTGGAATTTGCCAAACTACATGTTAAAACAGATATAGACCACAATGCACAGGATATTGCAGTAAGGAACACCTGTTCCCATGCAGGACTGAGATATAAAAAGTTCAGTGCAAGGAAAACTAAAGACCCAACTCAGAAAAGATTGCACATAATAGATCCAAGGTACTATACAAGATTATAATTTTATTGAAAATATTTAAAAACATATAACCATATTGTGAATAGGAATTACTAAGATGGTGAAAAAAATACCAAAATATGGCAGGAAAGAGATAAATATAAGCTATATAGCAAAACTGCTTCAAACATCCCAATATTACATATATTATCGTGATCTGTGTCACACCGCCAAAGACCAATTGAATCAAGTAATAGGACAAATAATATTCAATTACCTCAGACCTGCCGGTGCCACAACCCCTACGCGCATTTCGACTGAATGTGCCATCTTCATTGTAGACGACCAAGGATGACACCATTGTTGGAAAAAAAAAATCATAAAAAAGGCAGACTTGAATTTGCCAAACTACGTGTTGACAAGCCGCAAAGCTTCTGGGAGAATGTCCTATGGACAGATGAGATAAAAATTGAACTTTTTGGCAAGGCACATCAGCTCTATGTTTACAGATGGAAAAATGGAGCATGTCAAGAAAAAACACTGTCCCTACTGTGAAACATGGAGGAGGCTGTTATGCTCTGGGGCTGCTTTGCTGCATCTGGCACAGGGTGTCTAGAATCTGTGCAGAGTACAATAAAATCTCAAGACTATCAAGGTATTCTAGAGAGAAATGTGCTGCCAAGTGTCAGAAAGCTTGGCCTCAGTCGCAGGTCATGGGTCTTGCAACAGGATAATGACCCAAAACCCACAGCTAAAAACACCCAAGAATTGCTAAGAGGAAAATATTGGACTATTCTGAAGTGGCCTTCTATGAGCCCTGACCTAAATCCTATTGAGCATCTTTGGAAAGAGCTGAAACATGGCGTCTGGACAAGGCAACCTTCAAACACGAGACAAATGGAGCAGTTTGCTCTTGAGGAGTGGGCCAAAATACCTGACGAGAGGTGCAGAAGTCTCATTGACAGTTACAGGAATCGTTTGATTGCAATAAAGTACACTGCTCAAAAAAATAAAGGGAACACTTAAACAGCAGAATATAACTCCAAGTAAATCAAACTTCTGTGAAATCAAACTATCCACTTAGGAAGCAACACTGATTGACAATCAATTTCACATGCTGTTGTGCAAATGGAATAGACAACAGATGGAAATTATTGGCTCGGGTAGTGCAGCTCATCCAGGATGGCACATCAATGCGAGCTGTGACAAGGTTTGCTGTGCGGCCCTCCAAAGAAATGCCACCCCACACCATTACTGACCCACTGCCAAAAACCGGTCATGCTGAAGGATGTGGCAGGCAGCAGATCACTCTCCACGGCATTTCCAGACTCTGTCACATGTCCTCAGTGTGAACCTGCTTTCATATGTGAAGAGCACAGGGCGCCAGTGGCGAATTTGCCAATCCTGGTGTTCTGTGGTAAATGCCAAGCGTCCTGCACGGTGTTGGGCTGTGAGCACAACCCTCATCTGTAGACGTCGGTCCCTCAGACCATCCTCATGCAGTCGGTTTCTAACCATTTGTGCAGACACATGCACATTTGTGGCCTGCTGGAGGTCATTTTGCAGGGCTCTGGCAGTGCTCCTCCTTTCACAAAGGTGGAGGTAGCGGTCCTGCTGCTGGGTTGTTGCCTCCTACTGCCCCCTCCACGTCTCCTGGTGTACTGACCTGTCTCCTGGTAGCGCCTCCAGCCTCTTGACACTACACTGACAGACACAGCAAACCTTCTTGCCACAGCTCGCATTGATGTGCCATGCTGGATGAGCTGCACTACCTGAGCCACTCGTGTGGGCTGTAGAGTCTGTCTCATGCTACCACAAGTGTGAAAGCACAGTCAACATTCAAAAATGACCAAAACATCAGCCAGAAAGCATTGGTACTGAGATGTGGTCTGTGGTCCCACCTGCAGAACCACTCCTTTATTGAGGGTGTCTTGGTAATTGCCAATAATTTCCATTTGTTGTCTATTCCATTTGCACAACAGCATGTGAAATTGATTGTCAATCAGTGTTGCTTCCTAAGTGGACAGTTTGATTTCACAGAAGTTTGATTTACTTGGAGTTAGATTCTGTTGTTTAAGCGTTTATTTTTTGAGCAGTATGTTAAGTTAAGGGTACCATCTTCTGTCCAGGCCTATTTCATGAGTTTTATTTTTTAAACAATTCTGTGGAAGCTTGGATAAAAAGAAAAATCTGACTTTCATTTGTTCATTTTCATAGATTTTTTATTTATTATTACTTTTGTAAGATTCATGTTATTTCTGTCACCATTGTGGGTTTTTCTGTCTTTAAACGAGGGGTACCAACAATTTTGACCACTTGTCTTTATTTATGGGTACAATATACAGGCGCTTCTCACATAATTAGAATATCATCAAAAAGTGAATTTATTTCAGTTCTTCAATACAGAAAGTGACTCTCCTATATTCTATAGCGTCATTACACACAGAGTGATCTATTTCACGTGTTTATTTCTGGTAATGTTGATGATTATGGATTACAGCCAATGACAACCCAAAAGTCATTATCTCAGTAAATTAGAATACTTTATAACACCAGATTGAAAAATGATTTTAACTCCTTAATGACCAGTTATTTTTGGTTTTGCATTTTCATTTTTTTCTCCCCTTGTTCCCAAAGCCATAACTTTTTTATTTTTTGGTCAATATGGTTATGTGAGGGCTTGTTTGTTTTTTTTGCAGGACGAGTTGTATTTTTGATCAACACTATTAGTTTAAAAATATCGTGAACTGGAAAACGGTAAAAAAAAAATCCAAGTGCGGAAAAATGGCAATTAAGTGCAATGCCACAGTTGTTTTTTGTTTTGCTTTTTTAATATGTTCACTAAATGCTGAAATAGCACAAAAAGAGGACTTAAAAATCCTCCAATAATACAAGAAAACAGCAAAAAAGCAGAGAGGTTTACCCGTCCAGGCCTCCAGACAAATGCACTATCAGGATGCAGTGGACCCATATAATTAAGATGGCAAAACAGGTGCAAGAATACCGATGAGACAACCGCCCACAGCCTACCAATACATGGAGGGGGCGGTTGCTTGGTATATAAATGCACAATAAAAACTTGTATGCGGCGCTGTTCACACTATGGCAATGCACGGAATTCAGGTTAACAGCCTAGTAGTGACACCCTTCTATTAGATCAGGCGGGCTGCTTCATGTGTTTTTTTTGCACTTTTTATTCAGGGTGCAGTTGGGCCCATTTGGTCTTGTAAACTGCGGTGTCTGTTCACATGGCATGCATTTTGATAGGCGGGCTGCCCAGCGCTGAGCTAATAGAAGGGTGTCACTACTAGGCTGTTAACCTGGATGCCGTGCATTGCCATAGTGTGCACAGCGCCACATACAAGTTTTTATTGTGCATCAATATACCAAGCAACCTCCCCCTCCATGTATTGGTGGGCTGTGGGCGGTGGTTTCATCGGTATTCTTGCACCTGTGTTGCCGTCTTAATTATATGGGTCCACTGCATTTGTCTGGAGGCCTGGATGGGTAAACCTCTCTGATTTTTTGCTGTTTTCTTCTCTTATGTTCACTAAATGCTACACCTGACCTGTCATTATGATTCTCCAGGTCATAATGAGTATATAGACACCAAACATGTTTAGGTTCTTTGTTATCTAAGTGGTGAAAAAAAATTCCAAACTTTGTTAACCCCTTACTGACTGCTGACAGGATAGTACATCAGCGGTCAGTATTCCTCGCTTTGAAGTGGGCCCGCCTCAAAGCAGCGACATGTCAGCTGTTTTAAACAGCTGACATATGCCCGGAATAGGCACTAGCGGAATCGCGACCCGCCCGTGCCTATTAACTAGTTAAATCCTGCTGTCAAATGCTGACATTGGGCATTTAACTAGAACTTCTGGCGCACGGCCGGAAATGAGTGCATCGCCGACCCCGTCACGTGATCGGGGGTCAGCGACGCATTGCCATAACTACCTGAGGTCTCCTCGAGACCTCTATGGTTGTTGATGACAGATTGCTATGAGCGCCACCCTGTGGTTGACACTCATAGCAATGCTGCTATTATACTACATAGAGGCAATCTGATCATTGCCTCTATGTAGCAGAGCCTATGGAGGCTATTGAAGCATGCCAAAAGTAAAAAAAAAAAAAAAAAAAAAGGGTTTAAAAATAAAAAAAACCCATAAAAGTTTAAATCACCCCCCTTTCGCCCCAATCAAAATAAAACAATAAAAAAAAAATCAACCCTACACATATTTGGTATCGCCACATTCAGAATCGCCCGATCTATCAATAAAAAAAGGATTAATCCGATTGCTAAATGGCGTAGCGAGAAAAAAATCAAAACGCCAGAATTACGTTTTATTGGTCACCGCAACATTGAATTAAAATGCAATAATGGGCGATCAAAAGACCATATCTGCACAAACGTGGTATCATTAAGAACGTCATCTAGGCACGCAAAAGATAAGCCCTCACGCAACCCCAGATCACGAAAAATGGAGACACTACGGGTCTCGGAAAATGGCGCAATTTTTTTTTTTTGCAAACTTCGGAATTTTTTTTTCACCACTTAGATAAAAGAGAACCTAGACATGTCTGGTGTCTATGAACTCGTAATGACCTGGAGAATCATAATGGCAGGTTAGATTTAGCATTTAGTGGACCTAGCAAAAAATCTAAACAAAAAAACAAATGTGGGAATGCACTTTTTTTTTGATATTTCACCACACTTGGAATTTTTTTCCCATTTTCAAGTACAAGACATGGTAAAACCAATGGTGTTGTTCAAAAGCAAAACTCGTCCCACAAAAAATAAGCCCTCACACGGCCATATTGATGGAAAAATAAAAAAGTTATGGCTCTGGAAAGAAGGGGAGCGAAAATCAAAAAAAGCTCCGGTCATTAAGGGGTTAAAAAAGTTTGCACCATAATCCGATCCCCGTAGTGTCTCCATTTTTCGCGATCTCGGGTTTGGTGAGGACTTTTTTTTTGCGCACTGAGCTGACGTTTTTAATGATACCATTTTGATGCAGATATGTTCTTTTGATTGTCCGTTATTGCATTTTATAATAATACAGCCCAGCACGGTATAATACAGCCCAGCATGGTATCATACAGCCCAGCATGTTATATAGCCCCCCCAGAATGGTATAATACAGCCTAGCATGGTATATAGCCCCCCCAGAATGGTATAATACAGCCCAGCATGGTATAATACAGCCCAGCATGGTATCATACAGCCCAGCATGTTATATAGCCCCCCCAGAATGGTATAATACAGCCCAGCATGGTATATAGCCCCCCCAGAATGGTATAATACAGCCCAGCATGGTATATAGCCCCCCCAGAATGGTATAATACAGCCCAGCATGTTATATAGCCCCCCCAGAATGGTATAATACAGCCCAGCATGGTATAATACAGCCCAGCATGGTATAATACAACCCAGCATGGTATATAGCCCCCCCAGAATGGTATAATACAGCCCAGCATGTTATATAGCCCCCCCAGAATGGTATAATACAGCCCAGCATGTTATATAGCCCCCCCAGAATGGTATAATACAGCCCAGCATGGTATAATACAGCCCAGCATAGTATAATACAGCCCAGCATGGTATATAGCCCCCCAGAATGGTATATTACAGCCCAGCATGGTATATAGCCCCCCCAGAATGGTATATTACAGCCCAGCATGGTATATAGCCCCCCCAGAATGGTATAATACAGCCCAGCATGTTATATAGCCCCCCCAGAATGGAATAATACAGCCCAGCATGGTATATAGCCCCCCCAGAATGGTATAATACAGCCCAGCATGTTATATAGCCCCCCAGAATGGTATAATACAGCCCAGCATGGTATAATACAGCCCAGAATGGTATAATACAGCCCAGCATGTTATATAGCCCCCCCAGAATGGAATAATACAGCCCAGCATGGTATATAGCCCCCCCAGAATGGTATAATACAGCCCAGCATGTTATATAGCCCCCCCAGAATGGAATAATACAGCTCAGCATGTTATATAGCCCCCCCAGAATGGAATAATACAGCTCAGCATGTTATATAGCCCCCCCAGAATGGAATAATACAGCCCAGCATGGTATATAGCCCCCAGAATGGTGTAATACAGTCCAGCACGGTATAATACGGCCCAGCATGGTATATAGCCCCCCAGCATGGTATGATACAGCCGAGCATGGTATATAGCCCCCCAACATGGTATAATACAGGCCAGCATGGTATATAGAACCCCCAGAGTGCCCCCACAGTCCAGTACTCACACTGATTTAAAAAAAAAACTCCTCACCTTCTCCTCGTACCCGCGTTGCTGGCTGCTCCTGTCTCCTCCTGCTCTGCCTGGCACACAGTGAGAGCGCGATGACGTCATCGCGCCCCCGCTGTGTCAGAGGCAGAGCGGGGAATGATGGGAGAGGGAGCGTCAGCTCACACTCTCACCTCCATCATTGCCTCCTTCAATGCGGCGGCGGCGGTGGGAGTTGGCGCCGGGGGCAGGCGGGCCCCCCTCCCTCACAGGGGTCCCATAGCGGCTGTGTGATGTGCCGCTGGCTGGGGGCCCCTGGGGGAGCGGGGGCCCTAGGCAGCTGCCTGGTCTGCCTGCCCCTAACGCCGGCCCTGGCTGGGAGAAGTCCATAGCATGTTTCATTTATAGTGTCTTATAAAAGTATTCAAACCTGTGAACTGTTCCACATTATTTCACATTACAACCACAAGCTTAGATGTATTTTACTTGGATTTTATGTGATACTAACACAAAGTAACAAGTACTGGTGATGTATAACGAAATGATAGACAGTTTTCTAATTCTTGTTAAAAAAAATATAAATCTGAAAATTGTGACGTGCATTTGTATTCAGCCCCCCAGTAGTCTGATACCCCTAAATATAATCCTGGGTGAGCAACTGCCTCCGGAAGTCACATACAGCTCTGGCAAAAATTAAGAGACCACTGCAAAATTTTTAGTTTGTCTGATTTTTCTATTTATAGGTATATTTTTGAGTAAAATGTAAATTGCTCTTTTATTCTATAAACTACTGACAACATGTCTCCGAAATTTAAAGCTAAAAATTTTGTATTTATTTGCAGCAAATGAGAAATAATAAAAAAGAAACAGTGCTTTCAGACCTCAAATAATGCTAAGAAAACAAGTTCATAATCATTTAGAAACAACAATATTAATGTTTTAACTCAGGAAGAGTTCAGAAATCAATATTTTGTGGAATAACCATGATTGTTAGTCACAGCTTTCATGCGTCTTGGCTGCTTTCCACCAGTCTTTCACACTGCTTTTGGGTGACCTTATGTCACTCCTGGTACAAAAATGTAAGTAGTTCTTCTTTGTTTGATGGCTTGTGACAATCCATCTTCCTCTTGATTACATTCCAGAGGTTTTCAATGGGGTTCAGGTCTGGAGATTGGGCTGGCCATGACAGGGATCTGATGTGGTGGTCCTTCATCCACACATTGATTGACCTAGCTGTGTGGCATGGCGCATTGTCCAGCTGGTAAAACCAGTCCTAAGAGTTCAGGAACATTGCCTGAACAGAAGGAATCAACTGTTTTTCCAGGATAACCTTGTATGCGGCTTGATTCATACGTCCTTGGCAAAGATTAACCTGCCCAATTCCAGCCTTGCTGAAGCATCCCCAGATGATCACCGATCCTCCACCAAATTTCACAGTGGGTGCAAGACACTGTGGCTTGTACACCTCTCCAGGTCTCCATTTAACCATTAGACAACCAGGTTTGGGCAAAGCTGAAAATTAGTCTCATCAGAGAAGATTACCTTACTCCGGTCCTCTATGGTCCAATCCTTATGGTCTTTGGCAAACTTCAGCCTGGCTCTCCTGTGCTTCCCATTGATGAAAGGCTTTTTTCTAGCTTTACATGACTTGAAATTAGTAAATTGAGTCCACCCATGTGTAATTTACTCTCAGTATAACTACAGCTGTTCTATGAAAGCCTCAAAGGTTTGTGTGAGAACATTAGGGACCAAACTGCATCATGAAAATGAAGGAAGGCCAGGGATAAAGTTGTAAAGAGTAAAGCAGGGTTGGGTTATAAAAAAAAATTGCCCAAGCTCTGAATATTTCACAAAGAACTGTTTAATCTATCATCCAAAAATGGCAGAACTGCAAACCTACCAAGAAATGGCTGTCCACCTAAATTAACATCCCAAGCAAGCAGAGAACTAATTAAGCAGCTAAGAGGTTCATGGTCACTCCAGAGAAGTTGCAGAGAATCTGTCCATAGGAAACTATTAGTCATACATTCCACGAATCTGGACTTTATGGAGGAGTGGCAAGAAGAAAGACATTTTTTAAACCAAGCCATGAGAAGTCTCATTTACAGTTTACAAAAAGTTATGTAGGGGACACAGCGAGCATGTGGAAGAAGTTGCTCTGGTCAGATGATACCAAAATAGAACTTTTTAGACTAAATGCAAAACACTGTGTATGGCGGAAATCTAATACTACACATCACCCTAAACACACCATCCCCACCATAATACATAGTGGGGGATACATCATACTGTGGGGAGGCTTTTCTCCAGCAGGGACAGGAAAGCTGGTCAGAGGTGATGGCAAGATAGATGGAGTTAAATACAGGCCAATACCGAAGAAAAACCTATTAGAGGCTGCAAAAGACTTGAGACTGGGGCTTAGGTTCACCTTCCAGCAGAACAACGACCCCAAACATCCTGCCAGAGCTAGAAGAAGGGGAAAAATGTCACGTCTAGATGTGCAAAGCTGGTAGAGACAGACCCAAAAGACTTGCAGCAGTAATTGCAGCAAAAGTATGAACTCGGTGGGCTGAATATAATGCACCTCACAATTTTCAAACTTATATTTTTAAAATATTTAGAAAACCCTGTATCATTTCCTTTACAATTTACAAATACTTGCTACTTTGTGTTGATAGATCACATAAAATCCCAATGAAAACATTTTAAGTTTGTGGGTATAAAAAATGTGGAAACGTTCATGGGGTATAAATACTTTTTCATAGTTTTTGTATCATGACTTTAACCACCTTAACCTAAGGACTGTGTTTTTCTTCCTCTCCGCCTTGGCCCACAGGATACAATATAGCTCACCATACATGTACTGGTGGCAGATGTGATGCACCTGCAGATGATTCAATATTTTCACTACTTTACCGTCCATTCTCATACGATGGAAAATGTTTTATAAAAAATCATACTAAAATAACGTAAAATATATTACGTGCAGGGAAACTCCCATTGGAACCATTTTTCTTCCTCTCGCAAAATCTCCTGCCATGTTTTCCACTGTTTAAGGTCTCCAGTTCCTCATAAAAATCTGAATTGTGTTTTCCCCAATAAATCACGCGCCGAGGTTCTCAAGTTTATTTTGATAGAGTAAAACTTCTTGACTCCATAAATATCTTGAAAAATAAAGCAATTTTATAAACTGCCGGTGGAAATCTGGTGGGTGAGTTGGAGGAGAGATTCTTATGATTGGCAGGGAGAAAAACGCTACTAAAGAAAAAAAGATGCCTGGAATAGCTGGAGCCAGGCGCCATGGCATACTGCTACCATTAGTAATAATGGAATCAGATCACTAAGTATCAGCGCGGTTTTATTATTTATTTTAACACTTTTGGAAGTAGGAAAAAAAATGTTCGCCAAGAAATCAAAGCTATTTCCTGGAAAGGGTTAGAACAGGATAAGCAGAAGGCAAGGAAAAAAAAACCTTGTTGGCACTGGAACTATTAGAATTGTTAGGGATGCCGTTACCAATAGACGTGTCGAGAGAATGATGGAAATGGGAATAAGATCTAGCGCCAATGTGGAAAATACAGTTGTATAGGTCTTCATTAAAACCATGCCAGCTTACGCGTTTCAAACCAATGACTCCATCATATTCACATTCAACAGGGACAGGGTTCAGCTTCGGCACGCTTACTTGATTTTGATGACACAGAAAGCCGCATTGCTCTTCATGGAGCAATTCTATAGCGACTTCCCACAAGTGTCTATCGGCATTGAAAGCCCATGAAGCTTTTCCATCCTTGGACCTCTTCTTGTAGGTACTAGCCACTGTGTACACTCCAAAAGACCCTCCGTTTTGGAGATACTCTGACCTACAATTTGATCCCTATCAAAGTTGCTCAGATCCTTACGTGTGCCCATTTTTTCCTGCTTCTAACACATCAACAAACAACAAACTGTTCACCTCCTGCCTCTTCTATCCCGTCTCTTGACTAGTGTCATGGTCAGAAGATAATCGATGTTATTCACTTCTCCTATCAGTGGATTTAATGTTATGTGCTGGCTGTGGTGGTGGCGGCACAATATCTGAGTATTTAGGTAGCTGGGGGCCTCGCTTTTAGGGCATCATTCTGCTCTGTGAGGCACCAGATCTGCTCTGCTCTGCTACATTGCTGGACTCTGCTATAAAATTTCTGTAAGTCACGGGACTTACTCTGTTAATTTGTTGGGCTCTTCTACATCACCACCAGGAGTCTCCTGGTCAACTCAAATCTTTTACTCATTACTATAAGACAGCTAACCTACTCTACTCTGCTACATTGCTGGGTACGGCTACATAATTACCATACACCTGCCCTACTGAACCCTGCCATACAGCTACCATATGTCTCCTGACCTACTCAATTCTGTCACAGAGCTACTAGAAGTCTCTGTCCTGATCTACTCAATTCTGCTACATCACTGGGCTCTGCTACATCTCTACAGTGAGTCTACTGAGGCACCCGGCTCTACTACATCACGAGTCTATGCTAAATCGCTGTATAATTGCTATTCAGTACTATGTGATGTACTCCGCTCTGCCAAACCTACAAGTCTTCTCTACCCCGCTTCATCGGTTTCCCCTCACTGAGTTTTCAGCTCTTCCTTGTGATCTCTTATTAGTCACTTTCAGCTGTCGTCCAGCCATTACTGTCTCCATTGCTCATTCCAGTGGATCTCGTTGCACTAATGTCATATCTCTGTGCTGTACTCATCCGGTCCATGGGCCTTGAGAAGCCACATAAGGCCCAGTGCACTGAGTTCCCCCTAATGGTGTCCGGACTCTGGCAGAACTGTGTAACTAGAGCTATAAGAAAGGGAGCCGGGATTTGCAGCTGTGTCAGATAAACATCACTCTGATCACTATTATAGTTACATTATAGGTCCATTTCTTTGACATAAACATCCTCCCACAACACTTTACCTTTACAAACCACCAGGATCACTTGGTGTTACCCCATGTTACCATATATCCCCAAATTTCAAGACAGGTCATATATTGGGCTTAAGGAGCATTTTGCTATCTCCACCTTGGACACCAATGTGTTTGGTCCTTATGAGAAAAGTAGATTACTATTTGCCTACATCATACTGTCCAATAGTCCCAAAATATCTGTGAGACTTCTGTAAAAAGGGAAACGTTCTTAAACTTATGGAGGATTTGGCAAATTTTCTTGCACCAAACAAAGTCTTGGAGCGCATAGAACAGGCGTGGATGGACCCGGGTGACAAAAAAGCGCCTGGTTTTAATATGGGAATAACGTATTTATTATTCTTGCTTATATAGTGCCATTAATTCCACAGCGCTTTACAGACATCATCATTGTCCCCATTGGGGCTCATAATCTAGATTCCCTATCAGTATATCTTTGAAGTCTGGGAGGAAACCGAGAAAGAGAGAATTTTTTTCTTTTCATAGCTGTTTGGGAGTCCATTATTTTCAATGGGGTTCGGGCTTTGGTGGAAGTTCGGGTAGTGTTCTGGTACCGAATTAAACTTTTTAAAAAGTTCGGGTCAGGTATCAGAACCCAAACTTCCTCCTGTCCATCCATCCCTACTAAGAATCCTTCGGCGAGTTCGTTGATTGGCTGCAGCAGGCAGGTGACAAGAAGAGCACGTCATCCGAGAAACATCTAGCCACCTGACTGCTGCAGCCAATCACAGGCTTTATTGGACCTGTAACTTCAGGCATCACTTCCAGAGCCAGGACAGAACACCAGTGCAGCCTGTGCCTGGTCCACAGAGCTGCTGATAAGTGATTATGCTTTAGTTTTTCTACTTTAAGAGAACGAAAGTTAAAAAAAATCTTTCCGTTGGACAAACCCTTTAATCTCATTCAGAGTCCAACAATGCACAGGGAAACAAAAAAAGTCTGTAAAAACCAAGTGGCGCTAAATCTGTAATGAAACCTAAATTCAAAAGTTATTTTTCATCCAAAATGAATACATTTACGTGAAAAAAATAAATAAATTATATATATATGTAAATATATATATATACACATGCACTGTATATATATATATATATATATATATATATATGTGTCCATGAATATACCCATAAGGTTATTCAAAAGGTGAGCAAAAACATTAGATATTAATAGACTTGATAAAAGCAACACATCGCCGCGTCGGTATAGTAGTAGAACTCTATGGACATCAGGAGCATTTCCTCCTATATGTAACTTATCTATGCCGAATATAGGGCCAAGTGTGACACATATATATATAAAAAGCCATCACCACCATCTAGTGGAGAAATGTTATAAATTGACATATTGTGGGGAAGGTTAATTTGAACCTAAACTTTCAGAAAACCTGATTTCACTTGATGAAAAAAAATTATTTAAAGATTGTAATTTTTGTTGTATTACTTCCTAAAAATTACAAGCAACCAGGGCCAAGATAAGGTGTTTTGGTGCCCACTGGCAGATGAAAACAATGGTGTCCTCACCCTCCGATGAACCTTCTGCTTCGAAGTAAAGGAATAGAACAGAGACTGAGGTCAAGGTTACAAATAACATAATTCATTGTTTGGGAACCATTTACACAATTCACGAGCCAAATTCATCCATGACACCCCATAATTTATATGTCAGACACAATGATGGTCAGGGAAACTAATATAACTTATCTGTAATAGGGACAAATTAAGGTGTCCAATATTTCGCGGGTACCGTAATGGAAACTAAACAGACCCCATTATAGATAAATGGACAGGTACTGTATTATGGTTTTTACATCCGTCATGCGACAAATTCCAGTTTGCCACAAAACTGATGGTGGTTCTGGTGCCGTATTTTTGTACTGATGATGGTTATTGTGTTTTATTTCTGTATTGATCATGGTTCTGATGCTGTATTCATGTAGTGATGGTTGGTCTGGTGCTATATTTATGTACTACTGATGGCTCTGGTGATTGTATTCATGTAGTGATGATAATTCTGGTGCCGTGTTCATTCATGGAACCATCAAGGTACCTTACAGGTTACATCTTCTCTGAGTCTTTTCTTTCTTTTCATCTCTATCTTATGTGGCGCCCCTGAGGCTCAGTCACCACAGAGGTACTGCACCTTCTCCTAAAGTGTGATGCCCCACCATCCAGGTAAGTTGGGGGCTCCTGACCACGCTCCAACACTCGCACCCCACACAATAGTGTAGTTCAGCAAAACCACATTGCGGCTCCTTGCTTAGAGAGAAGCAGAGTACCTTTGGTGGTTCTCTACTTGGAACATTAGACGTGCTGGGAGGTGGGTGGAGTTGAGAATACATAAAAGAACGGGATGGTTTAGGATCACAGGTCAGTCGGTGAGTGAGTCAGAAGGAGAGTAGGAGAGAGGAAGCCACTCGGAGAGGAGTGGGGATCCCTGGAAGAGAGATGGAGGAAGGAGTGCTGCAGCTGCCTCAGTGACCTGAGCCAGCTGGCACGGGAAAGGAAAGAAGGAGAAAGACATTGAACTGAAGCCTGAGCTTCCATAGGAGAGAAAGACAAGTATGGAACGTAAGAGTAAAAGGGAACACAGAGGACGTGGTTTAGAGGAAGAACCCTGCCTAGAAGTTCTAAGCGCAAGGCCGGGGCCCGGTCCCCAAAGTTGTATGGACACGAATGGTTCTGCAGCAGACACCGGCGGAGTAGTGGGCTGTAAATGCACTACTCCCATCTAAGACTTGAGGGCACAACAGCAACACGGATAGAGAGCCGGGACTTAGGAGTAGAGAGTCCCCGAAGCAGGCTACAGCTGTCTGCCGTACAAGTAGAGTTCTTGGGAACATCTGTCAGGAGGAACTCCAGTGTAACTCAGTACTAGGAGATCTTCACACTTAAAGGCGCTATAGAGGAGACGTTCAGAAAAAGGCACATAAGTTGGCGGAGCGTGGAAGGGAACTGAGTCCCTGACCCGGAGGATTCGGCACAGAAGCGGGCACTACAGACTGTGAGTAAAGCTTTGGAACTACATGCCCTGGTGTCCTCCATTCCTTCCTGCATCCGTCCGCCTGGCACTGCTACATCCCCTGCGCCAAACACTACACCATCTAAGTGTCTCCACATCTGCACTGCACCACACCATCTGTCCCGGAGGATCTGTCTGCAGCGTCGGCTTAACACCTCCCTTGCCGAACACCACAGGTGGCGTCACGAACTAATCAACTACATTCTACCATTCACAACATCTTCCTATTACTTGGGCGCCCAGGGCCACGGTCCGGGTCACCGCTGCTGTAACACATCCCACTGATACTGGCCCGGTACCGAGTACCCCACGGCCCTGGGAGGGCGACCCACTTTTCCAGATGCCACAATGCCTTTTCATGTACACAGCTGTTCTCTCCAGATTCCCTATTCTCCAGTCTTCTGCAGCACAATGCCCTTAAAAATAATATTGTTATTAAAATGCCCTTAGCATAAAAACATTTGTCCATATTATGATCTAAATAAGCCTTCTATGGTAAATGGCCCCCACACTTTCCCTGTAATGATCTATAACCACCTCAATTACTGCCATTATCAGCTATAACCACCACACCGTCCACCCTTACGAACCAAAGCCTGTTCCATGGTTGTCCCCTCCCCACAATCTATATCTCCACATTGTCCCCCCCACCATGCTAACTTATCTTCTTAATGAGTTCCCTTTTCACACTATGCCCCCATACTGCAAACCACGTTGTCTTCTCCAAACTGTACTCCCCCTACATGGTATGGTCACTACAGCCGCCCATACAGTATGATATCCACAATTGACCTTCAATATATAAAATTATCCAACATAGCCGTCCATGACGTATGATGTCCATCAAAGCCCCCAAATATACAGTATGATGTCCACCACAGCCCCTTGTACAGTATAATGTCCTCAACATCCCCCAATACAGTATGGTCACCGCAGGCCCCTTTACAGTGTGATGTTTACACAGCCACCTATATAGTATGATCCCCCATGTAAGTCCCCACAGCCAGTTTCATGTATGTCCTCACAGTCAGCCCAATGTATGTCACTATATCCAGATCTATCTATGTGCCCACAGTCAGTCCCATGTATATCCTAACAGTCAGCCCCACATATGGCCCCACAGCCAGCCCCACATATGTCCCCACAGCCAGCCACTCGATTGTCCCAACAGTGAGCCCCTCATATGTACAGCAGTGGCCGTTGGATGCCATGATGGCATCACTGCATCGCATCATCTCACGTCCTCTGCGTGCGCCATCTCCACAGGCCGGAAGTGGCCTGTGTTCTGCTGGAGTTCCTGGAGGAGCAGGGGGCTGATTACAGCTCCACTTCTATGATGGTGGTGCCCACATCGCATCAATTGTATCAACGTCTTATAGACGTGATACAATGTGATGAAATCAACTGTGGGAGCAATAATAAGAAGACTTAAGACATACAAGACCACTGATAATCTCTCTCGATCTGGGGCTCCACGCAAGATCTCACCCCATGGGGTCAAAATGATCTCAAGAACGGTGAGCAAAAATCCCAGAACCACACGTGGGGACCTAGTGAATGACCTGTATAGAGCTGGGACAACCGTAACAAAGCCTACCACCAGCAACACACTACGCCTCTAGTGACTCAGATCTTGCAGTGCCAGACATGTCCCCATGCTTAAGTCAGTACATGTGCGGGCCCATCTGAAGTTTGATAGAGAGCATTTGGATTATCCAGAAGACTATTGGGATAATATCAGATACAGTAGTCTGATGAAACCAAAGTAGAACTGTTTGATAGAAACAAAACTTGTCGTGTTTGTAGGAGACAGAATGCTGAGTTGCATTCAAAGAACACCATACCTACTGTGAAGCATGGGGGTGGCAACATCATGCTTTGAGGCTGTTTCTCTGCAAAGGGACCAGGATGACTGATCCGTGTACATGAAAGAATGAATGGGGCCACGTATTGTTAGATTTTTGTCATGGTTTGAACAGGGTTCTTGCCCTGCACTCGCATGGTTAAGTGTTCGTGGCCTCTTTCTGGATCTGGGAGGGGTATTTATACTCACTCTTTACGTGGGTTCTCTGTCAGCTATATTGTTGTTCTGGTGTGTCTGACCCCTGGTGTGCGTGTATTCTGCGTTGCTTGTTTGCTTCCCGTGTATGACCCGGCCTGTTCCCTCACTCTGTACTCCGTCTCTCGCTTTGGTACTATTGTCTTCTCCGGTTCTGACCTCCTGGCTTGGCTATCGTTACTCCGTTACAGTTTGTTACTATTGTACCGTCTATTGCCCGTTCTGGTTTTATGACCTATTGCTATGTCCTGACTATCCATTCTGTCTAAACCTTTGGTACTGTATTGCTATCTTGTGCTTTGACCCTGGCTTCATCTGGTTTCTGTCTCTGTCTATGCCCCTTGGTAACATTGTCCTGTAGTTACCTTTCTAGGAGTTTCCCTGCAGCTCCTAGATGTGTGGAGCTTAGGCCACGCCCCCAGCAGTCATGTGCTTCAGGTCCTGATACTCTGAAGCACGCATCATCACCGCTGCTGCCCTGCTCCACAGGTATCTTTGAGCACTGTCTTTGTACTCAGGACACCCGCACTGGCTCAGGGAGCAAGTGCAGTGCGGGGCTCCTGACATTATAGCTGACCATTTCAGTTTTTTTTTTTCCTCTGAAGAAAAAAAAAAAAAGTGTTATCCTCATGGATCCCATACAAGCTTTGGCTGATCAGGTCAAGCACCTGACCCAAATGTTCCACAAACTAAATATGGAACAGCGCATGATGGCCCAGACCCAGCAACAGTTGGTGGATACTGTGCAGGGGGCTGTCGCTGCAGGGGCTCCTTGTGCTGGGGATAGAGATGTGTCATTGGCATTCCCCGAATCTCCGGTCAAATTGCCAGACCTTTTCTCAGGGGATAAAAAGGAGTTCAGATCTTTCAGAAAAGGATGCAAGCTTTTTTTTTCTCTGAGGCCCCGCTCCTCCGGGGATGAGTTCCAGAGGGTGGGGGTCATCATTTCCCTACTTCGGGGGGCTTCACAGGCATGGGCTTTCTCTCTCTCTTCCTCTGCTCCTGAACGTATGTCTGTGAATTTGTTCTTTGTGGCTCTGGGGCACATTTATGATGAGCCTGATAGAGTGCGTCTGGCAGAGGATATGGTGATGAGTGTGACACAGGGGAGGAACTCTGCTGAATGGTTCTGCTCTGAGTTCAGACGCTGGGCAGCGGAGGTCTCCTGGGATGATGCTGCCCTCCGGGGTTTGTTCTGTAGAGGCCTGTCCGAACATTTGAAAGATGCCCTAGCCCTTCATCCTCCACCGAATTCTTTGGAGGACTCTATGATCCAGGCTGTCCGCATGGACGGTAGCCTGCGGGCAAGAGAGGTCATGCTGCAGGAGGCCCCTTTATTCTCCAATCTGAGAGACTCTGCATCTAGTCCTGAGCCCATGGAGGTTGGTGCCACATCATTGGAGGAAAAAGAGAGGAGACACCGAAGAAACAACCAATTGTTCTTTTACTGTGGGTCCGCTGGACATTGGAGAAGGAACTGTCCTTCTTGCCCTTCTTCAGTGAAGCCATCAGGAAAACGACTGAGTCTGGGTAACAATCAAGGAGGTTGCCCATACTCCCAGGTACCCTTTTCCTCACTTACTAAAATTCTGCTTCCGGTGGAACTGGAACTTACAGGCGGTCCAGTTGGGACTACCGCCTTTGTTGACTGTGGTTCTTCTATTAATCTGATCGATGCCAAAGTTGTGACTTTTCATAAGATAGGGACAGTCAGGTTAAAAGATTCTGTTAAAATCGTGGTAATTGATTCTTCTCCTATCACCCAGGAAGGAATTTGTTTCATGACCGATACCTTTTCTATGAAAGTGGGTTCCACTCACGTGGAAAAATTAAGGTGTTTTGTTATAAATAATCTGCCGGCTGGACTGGTACTGGGTATGCCTTGGCTTCAACGTCACAATCCTACTATTGACTGGGTCACGGGGGAGATCATTCAGTGGGGTTGTATGGCTAACGGTCTATGTTATAACTTGACAACTCTTGTCACCCCAGTAAAATCTGTGTCAGTGTCGTCTGTCGATCTGGAAGGTATTCCGGAGTACCTGAAAGATTTATAAGACGTATTTTCTGAAAGTGAGGCTGAGGCGCTACCACCACATAGACCCTTTGATTGTGACATTAATCTAGTCCCTGGAGCCAAGTTACCCAAGGCTCGCCTGTTCAATTTGTCCGGGCCCGAACGTCTAGCCATGAAGGAGTACATTACCGAGAGTCTCCGCAAAGGGCATATTAGGCCTTCTGTTTCACCTGTGGCAGCGGGCTTCTTTTTTGTTAAGAAAAAGATGGTGGTTTGCAGCCGTGCCTCGACTCTCAGGAATTAAACAAAATTACTGTGAAAAATACATACCCTCTCCCCCTAATTCCTGATCTATGTAACCAACTCACCAGGGCCAAGTGGTTCTCTAAACTGGATTTACGTGGGACGTATAACCTTATAAGAGTCCGGGAAGGGGACGAATGGAAAACAGCATTCCTGACAACTGAAGGGCTGTTCGAAAACTTGGTTATGCCCTTTGGTCTCACCAACGCTCCTGCTGTTTTTCAGAATTTTATTAATGCAATTTTCTCTGATTTAATTGGTCATTTTTTGGTTATCTATTTGGATGACATTCTGGTGTACTCGGTGGACAGTCAATCTCACTTGCACCATTTGCGGATGGTTCTCATGAGACTGAGGGAGAATCATTTGTATGCCAAGTTGGAAAAATGCTCATTTTTCATACAAGAAGTATCCTTTCTGGGGTTGATTGTGTCAGGGGAGGGGTTCCGCATGGATCCTAAGAAGGTCCAGGCTGTTACGGAGTGGGTGCAGCCTCATGACTTGAAAGGGTTGCAGCGATTTTTGGGCTTTGCCAACTTTTATAGGAAATTTATTAAGGGCTTCTCGCAGGTGGTAAAGCCTCTAACGGACCTCACTCTCAAGGGAGCTGATGTAAAAAATTGGTCTGTAGCTGCAAAAAAATTTTTCATGACATTAAAAAAGTGCTTTTCTTCAACCCCTGTATTGGTACAACCCGACCCATCAAGACCTTTTGTCGTGGAGGTAGACGCCTCGGAAGTAGGTGTGGGGGCAGTTTTGTCTCAGGGCCCTCCTACCCTTACTAATCTGAGGCCTTGCGCCTTCTTCTCTAAAAAATTTTCCTCTGCCGAGAGAAATTACGATGTCGGCAATAGAGAGTTGTTGGCGGTAAAGTTGGCTTTTGAAGAATGGAGGCATTTCCTGGAGGGGGCTGTTCATCCCATTACAGTCATCACTGATCACAAAAATTTGGCCTATATCGAGTCTGCCAAGAGATTGACCCCCAGACAGGCTCGATGGGCGCTTTTTTTTTCTCGATTTCAGTTTACCATCACATTCCGCCTGGGATCTAAAGACATCAAGGCTGATGCCTTATCCCGAAGCTTTGATTCGGTGTCCCCTCCAGAACCTCCCTCCTCCATTCTTCAGCCAGGAGTAGTGGTGGCCGAAATCTCATCTGAGTTACAGAGAGGGATTTTGGAGGCCCAGGCTCGGGCTCCTGGTGGTAAACCCCCGGGTAAATTGTTTGTACTGGAACGTTTCCATCTCAGACTTATGCAGGAATTTCACGATTCTGTGTTGAGTGCTCATCCTGGGATTGCAGCTACCCGGGGGGCAATTGCGAGGGATTTCTGATGGCCCTCTATGGTAAGATATTAAAAAGTTTGTGACTGCATGTGGGGTGTGCGCTCGTTCTAAAAGTTCTCAGGTCCGGCCGGATGGGGAATTGGTGCCTTTGCCAATTCCGGATAGACCATGGACACATTTGTCCATGGATTTTATCACAAATCTTCCTCCTTCCAGGGGCAACTCGGTGATATGTTTTCAAAACAAGCTCACTTTGTACCTTTCCCCGCGTTACCATCTGCTGAAACCCTGGCCTGCTTATTTATGCAGCATATAATTAGGTTGCATGGAGTGCCTATGAATGTGGTGTCAGACAGAGGGGTACAGTTTGTGGCCAGGTTCTGGAGGGCTTTTTGCAAAAAGCTGGGGATTTCGTTGTCTTTCTCCTCTGCCTACCACCCAGAGTCTAATGGACAGACGGAGGGCACGAACCAATTGTTGGAGCAGATTCTGAGATGCTTGGCCTCTTCCAGGCAGGAGGACTGGTGTGAGGTATTGCCCATGGCAGAGTTTGCATTCAACGGTCGTGTGAGTCAATCTACTGGGAAGTCTCCCTTTCAGGTCAACTATGGGTTTAACCCACATTTTGGAGAGTTTTCCCGCATGGATTCAGGTTGTCATGGTGCTGAGGATGTGACACAACGTCTTAGAATTCTTTGGAGGGAGGTTCAGAGGAATATTTCCAAGGCCCAGGAAAACTATAAGCGGTTTGCTGACAGGAGGAGGGGGCCAGGTCCAGCATTTGCAGTAGGGGAGAAGGTGTGGCTATCCACCTGCAATATCAAGCTTAAGATACCATCTATAAAGCTGGGCCCCAAGTTTATTGGCCCATACAAAGTTGTGGAGGTTGTTAACCCAGTAGCCTACCGACTGCAACTGCCCACCTCCTTTAAAATTTCTGATGTCTTCCACAGGTCCCTGTTAAAGCCTGTGGGGACGGTGAGACAGGATCCTTCATCAAATGCTCCGCCAGTGCTGGTAGGGGGCAGCTGGAGTGTGAAGTAGGGCGCATTGTTGACTCCCGGTGGGTGCGCCGGAGACTCCAGTATCTGATACACTGGAAGGGGTACTCACTGGAGGATCGGACGTGGGTTCCGGCCAGTTCAGTGCATGCCGATCGCCTGGTTCGGGCTTTCCACACCAGATACCCAGACAAGCCTGGGGGTCCAGTGCCCCCCCCCGTTAAGAGGGGGGTACTGTCATGGTTTGAACAGGGTTCTTGCCCTGCACTCGCATGGTTAAGTGTTTGTGGCCTCTTTCTGGATCTGGGAGGGGTATTTATACTCACTCTTTACGTGGGTTCTCTGTCAGCTATACTGTTGTTCTGGTGTGTCTGACCCCTGGTGTGCGTGTATTGTGCGTTGCTTGTTTGCTTCCCATGTATGACCCGGCCTGTTCCCTCACTCTGTACTCCGTCTCTCGCTTTGGTACTATTGTCTTCTCCGGTTCTGACCTCCTGGCTTGGCTATCGTTACTCCGTTACAGTTTGTCACTATTGTACCGTCTATTGCCCTTTCTGGTTTTCTGACCTATTGCTACGTCCTGACTATCCATTCTGTCTAAACCTTTGGTACTGTATTGCTATCTTGTGCTTTGACCCTGGCTTCATCTGGTTTCTGTCTCTGTCTATGCCCCTTGGTAACATTGTCCTGTAGTTACCTATCTAGGAGTTTCCCTGCAGCTCCTAGATCTGTGGAGCTTAGGCCATGCCCCCAGCAGTCATGTGCTTCAGGTCCTGATACTCTGAAGCACGCATTGTCACCGCTGCTGCCCTGTTCCACAGGTATCTTTGAGCACTGTCTTTGTACTCAGGACACCCGCCCTGGCTCAGTGAGCAAGTGCAGTGCGGGGCTCCTGACTATTTTGAGTGCAAACCTCCTTCCGTCAGCAAGGGCATTGAAGAGGAAACGTGGATAGGTCATTCAGCATGATAATGATCCCAAGCACACCGCCAGGGCAACGAAGGAGTGGCTTCGTAAGAAGCTTATGAACGTCCTGGAGTGGCCTAGCCAGTCTCCAGATCTCAACCCCATAGAAAACCTTTGGAGGGATTTGAAAGTCTGTGTTGCCCAGCGACAGGCCCAAAATATCACTGCTCTAGAGGAGATCTGCATGGAGGAATGGGCCAACGTACCACCAACAGTGTGTGCCAACCTTGTGAAGACTTACAGAAAATGTTTGACCTCTGTCATTGAAAACAAAGGATATATAACAAAATATTGAGAGGAACTTTTGTTAATAACCAAATACTTATTTTCCACCATAATTTGCAAAATAAATCTTGCCAAATCAGACAAGGTGATTTTCTGGATTTGTTTTCTCATTTTGACTCTCATAGTTGTGGTCTACCTATGATGTCAATTACAGGCCTCTCTCATCTTTTTATGTGGGAGAAGTGGGAAAACTTGCACAATTGGTGGCTAAATACTATTTTCCCCCACTGTATGTATCACTTATCCTGTAAACTTGGTGCTACTTTAAAACCACAGATTTTCTGCAGACAAAAACAGCAGTAAAAACTGCAGCGTATCCACGAAACATCAATGAAAACGAATGGCACATATATGTGTTGCAATGCTCTTATGGTGTACACAAAATGAATGTGGCTGTAAGGGTACAATAGGCACATGCCCCAGAGGGAAATACAGTGCACCACATATATTTTGCCATATAGAGTGGATACGAGTCTGCCTTCCCCTAAGGAACATAGCGCAGGAATAGAATAGAAATTTTGCTTTTGGCTAATTAAAAATTGTCCCATTGTGGGTTGACACCCCCCCCCCCTCAATGACACAAAATCTACCTATATGAAGTTCCATCCGGTTCCTGATATTTCAGCTCTCCATCATGGAGAGCGGACGGAGACATGATCTGGACAAAGCAAGCAAGGTAATCAGTGCACAAGACCCCAATTTACTTTTGTTAACCTGTCTATGTAGTAAGCTTGGTTCTGTTCCCTTATCTGTGTAGTAAACTGTTTCTGTATCTATGTAGTTAGTGTTGAATCTTTGGTGAAGATATTCCTATATATAGCCTATATTCCTATTATATATAGAGGGAGAGAGTGCAACATCTCCAAAACTTATGTCTGTTTTTTTTATTCAGTTTGAGATCATAAAAAATACATAAATAAAACACCTCATTACAGGATCCATTCATTTGAATGGGAACAGAAGGGTCCTAGGATTTCTTCCATTTGCCTCCATTCCAGCTGCATTCTCTGTTTCGAACGAAGTCTGCACTTTTTTTTTCCAGCCCAAAAAATGGTTAGCAAACCAAAGTTTAAAAAAAATAAATAAAATCTATGGGAAACGGATAGTTATCCATTAACCAATCCATTCTTTTAGCACACCTCATGACCCTGACTTATGGATATGGGACGGACCCCCACTCCATCTTAAAACCACCATAACTACAGTAAACCTAGGCACTAGAATAAATACACAACACATTATTTTGGTTGTCAAAATGGCCACAGCTTTATTTAAATCACAGGATTAAAACAATCACAGTAGGAGTCAGGTGAAGTGCTAGTACATTGGGATTCACAAGTACTGTGATATCCCCAGCTGTCTGACATACAGAACCAGGACAGACAGCCATAAAGGGGCGGCACGCACTGGCTTGCCATTCAAGCAGAGCCAGTAAACTTTCAGGGCACCAATGACCCTATTATCCTCACTCCTGTGCTTAACCACTGTGCCCGCCCCTGATTGACGTTACCATTACAACGTCCTTGAGGCTGGCCACCAAAGCCGAGCCTGTTCACCACCATGAGGTTTTACATCCTCTATTAGTTAAAATGAGTCCACCTTAACTTGCCTGCAACTTCCACCTGACTCCTAAACCGCCACCAGAGAGGCCATTTAACACCTTAAATGGACTCGACCCCCATCAACCATGCCTAACAAAGCCATCAACCATTTCTACATGCTATGGAAAGACTGTGCACACAAGTAATAAAATTAAAATTCCAGAGCTCTGACAGATTAATTTTATCAATGCCATGCTACCAAGTTATGATCGATAGTACGGTAACTACAGCAAAATAGCAGTTGCTAAACATCCTGCAATGAGGATCCCATAATGGGGAATGTGGAAAGTAAACCATAATTAAGGTCGTAGCCACAATCTGAATACCTGTATAATGACATCTGTCATGCCTCAAAAAACTATTATACCGCACGTATTGTAGCAGGCTCTAATAATTCACCAATTCACAGATTTTAGTTCTAGAAACCACCATTATATACAGTAGCTATGCAGTAAAATTTCTCAAACCCACTTACTATCACTACCCGAAAAGTGATGAACATATCAATAGAAAGATATTATAAATAGGGAGTAACTAAAAACTATACACAATATAACAACATTATAACCGACCATAAAAGAATGTTCAGAATATCTGGAAGTAGTAATTTAAATAAACCTAAAGCAGAAAAAGTCTACACAGGCATTATTAATAAAATGGCTACGCCATTGATAATTGTTTTTCATGCGCTTGATAACATTTACTGTTGACCTCTCCAACTGGGTCAAAGGCATTGGGAATAGGCATAGCGCCCTTTGTGTTAATGCACTTGATTATACCCTTAGCCGCTCCCACCAGCTCAAGGGCATCGGGAATAGGCATATTGCTCTTCATGTTAACGCACTTGATTACTTTACCCTTAGTCACTCCCACTGACTCAAGGGCACACAGATTAGGTACATTGCTCTTCAGTTTCATGCACTAGATAACTGCATTGTCCAGATGACAACCTTGTTCTCTTCTCCCCTCCAGCCGCTGTTCCTGGCTCAGAGGAGCCAATTTCTTCTGTAGGCATGCAAAATATGATTGCCATGACCCCAGGGACCTTACCCTAACAGGGTCCTATAAAATATAAATGCTTCTGGAGACCAGGGGGCCATACCGTGATGGTCACCCCTCCATACCAGGGGGCCATACCCGAGATGGTTACCACCTCCACACCATGGGGCCATACACGAGATGGTTACCCTCCACACCAGGGGGCCATACCTGAGATGATTACCCCTCAAAACCAGGGTGCCATACCTGAAATGGTTACCCTTCCAAACCCAGGGGGGGTCAGCGGCCAGTTTATTAACAAATAACATAAACTTTTACAATAAGTATTAAATACACAATCTTATACGACATGAGGGGAGGGTTCTTGGAGCCCCAAAAATTCTGACCAAATATTTGGCAAAAACACAAGCACTTAAAAATCCACGTTACCCTAAGCCGTAAACCACCAGCTCGAGGGCACCAAACATCCCGTTCCGGGAAGTCCAACCACCAAAAGCTCCCGGGTAACACCCCGTCCAGAGCCGTAACCAAAAGCCAGATCCAGAATTTTAACTTCCAATTCCTTTTTGCTGATTCAGCGTCAACTCCAAGAACCCCACCCCAGAGGTCTATACTTAATATGGTTACCCCTACTGACCAATTTATAAATAACTTCCAAGAACCCACTAAAAGGAAAACAAATAACTGTCTTTTTTTTATTTTAAATTCATGTTCTTATTAAAATAAACATAAAATAAACATGAAAGCATAAATAACATTAACATGCTGGGGGGAGTCCTTGAAGCTCACAAATCTGGTGATTACCAAACATAAAATGTACTAACAATTACTCCCAGCCGTTACCCCACTAGATCGGGAGTACCATAGCCACAAGGGTTCCAAAGTTCACTTGAATTTCCTGGGGATCCGACAAACTCTTGCCGAAACTCCCCTCCACCTTTCACCAGATCCAGAACCATATTAACTTCCAAAAAGATGAATCCATATCCCATTGGATCCCCCAGACCAATTTCTAACCAACTTCAAGGACCCCCCAACCACCAGGCTCCAGGTAATCCACTCAGGCCTGTGCTATCCACCATCTTAAGTAATATAAAATAAGCACTTGGTGGGTATACACCGATCCCTTTTTTTAATATAATTATTATTCACACCTTTATTAAAACAAACATACCATAAAACATCAAAGCATAAATAATATTAACACGCAGGTAGGAGTCTTTGAAGCTCCCAAAAATCTGGTGATTACCAAGCATAAAGTGAACATACAATGTACCAACAATTACTCCCAGCCGTTACCCCACCAGCTCGGGAGCACCATAACCACAAGGGTTTCAATGTTCACTTGAATTTCCTGGGGATCCGACAAACCCTTGCCGAAACTCCCCTCCATCTTTCACCAGATCCAGAACCATATTGAATTCCAAAAGGAGGAAATCATATCCCAATGGATCGCCCAGACCATATTTAGCCAACTTCAAGGACCCCTCCAACCGCACAAAATGTGAGATAAGTGAGGGTGATAACCATGCAGGTTTACAACCAAGGTATACAACAGGTTAATAATGGAAAATGTCCCATCATAAGGTCCAGAAATAGGCAGAGATGGGCAATGCTGTGTTATATGCTGTAACAATAAATGAGAAGCTGCCTGCTCCTCTACAGCAGTTACAGCCTCTAATCACCAGCTGCACATAAATGGTAAGAAATATGTAGGTCTAATATAAGCTGCCTGCAGCCATAGGTGTGTGAGCAGAAAACTGCAAGTTCTGTATCCCAGTCACTCTACTACATACAATTACAATAGACGAGAGACAGGGCTGAAAACTGGGCCCATGATGTGTCCTCCAGAGCAATGTGCAGCCTCACACTAGGAGTGCCCACTCACTGCCCACCATGTGCTGAGTTATTAGTGCCCACTCACTGCCCGCCATGTGCTGAGTTATTACTGCCCACTCACTGCCCGCCATGTGCTGAGTTATTACTGCTCACTCACTGCCCGCCATGTGCTGAGTTATTACTGCCCACTCACTGCCCGCCATGTGCTGAGTTATTACTGCTCACTCACTGCCCGCCATGTGCTGAGTTATTACTGCTCACTCACTGCCCGCCATGTGCTGAGTTATTACTGCCCACTCAAATGTGCTGAGTTACTCCACGATTATTTATTTTACACATGATAAAACATAATCCATTCAGGCCTGTGCTATCCACCATCTTAGGTAATATAAAATAAGCTCTTGGTGGGTATACTCTGATCATGCAACATACGAGAGGGAGGACTAAAGGCAGCAATAGCTACAGAAATCAAGCACTAAGCTGGAAGTCATGTCCAGGTTATATGTACAGCCAGGAAAATGACCTGGAGACACAGGATGTCTATACACAGCATGATCCGTATACAGCAGAGTGAGGAGTGATATCATGTATACAGACCTGTGGTAGAGGTGAAGTATACAGCACAGGAATAGAGCCTTTACACAGATACCACATATATAGTGAGTGACCTGGTTACACGGGATCTGCACACCCAGCCTCACAGTGTGTAACAGAGATGAGGTCACATACAGATCATCAGACTCCATAACTGGGAAGGGGGGATAATCCGCACCCAGCAGGGTCAGTATACAGTGCACTGACATGAAGTGCAGCCTCTCATCATCATACATATACCATCCCCCGCTGCTCCTCTCACCAGTGTCTCTAATACATGTGACTGCCCAGCTCCACCATAGTAATGGCAGACACTGCATGTGTCCCTGCCCTGTCCTTTCATACATAAACCCAGAACTCATGAAGACTCTGTATAATACAGCAGTAATGTGGTAGATCAGAAATGTCTGCAGGGAGGACACACAAAAGCTGCCTCTGCAATAAGTGAGGGAACATGGCCGCTACATGAATTTCTGAGGTAATCTTGACCCCAGATATGATGTAGGAGCTGATACTACCTTAGTACACACTACACAATGTCTGAGGTGATTGCAGAGTAGTATATGAAACATGTCTGCAGGGAGGTCACACGGAAGATCACAGTCTGTGAGGAAAATGTAGCATGCACATGAGGGACATGGCAGCTACATGAATCGCTGAGGTAATATTGGTCCCATACGTAATGTAGGAGCTGATACTACACTAGTACATGATGTCTGAAGTGAGGGAGAGACACAGATTTCCTGCTCTATATAATCCCACCCTCCTCACAGTGACCCCCAGGCACAGACATACTGGGCTTCTTACTCTGAAAGCAACATCCCTCCTGCTTCACAATCTACACCACTATACCAAAAAAGCTGCAGGAGTAAAGGTCCAACCATCCCCAAGTCATGTCCTCCTCCGCCTATGGCTCCATTGGTTTCTAGAACACTAGTAAAAATTGATCAGTTGCAAAGGAAGCAAAGAAAAAAATGGAAACCAAAGTGTCTGTTTTTCTTTTTTTTTTACACCTGTTTACAAAATGGAAACTGGTTTCCAATTTGCTTCTGTTTGCAACAGATCCGTCTTTATTTAATACTGAATTTATCACAAATGGAAAACAAGTGGACAAAGCTCTAATCAGATCAGATCAGGAGCATTTTGGAGATCCAACCTGGACTGAGCAAATATGGGATGTTCCAATCTGTAATGCCTGTGCATTAGTGTTGTCTTCACGCCGGCGCTCAGCATTCCCTGCCTGGGTCTCACCGAGTTTCCTGTCTCTCTGGTATAACATATTATGCCTGCAGGTCATTTACAAAGTAGAAACTTGTGCTTGGAATTATAAAGAGAAGCCATATAATTCCCTGAGGAGACACCGGGTCCAGGACTGTCTGTATCTCTCGGAGATGGTGGAAGCTGAAGCAGCAGACAGAATGGACCCAGGGTAAAATATGAATTTTAAGTGCAGTTTCAAAAGTCCTTTCGAGGTGACAACAGAGAATTGTTGAATCAGCGAAGAAAGCTGCTCCATTACCAGGAACGTCAGTGTAAAGATTATTCTACTCCGGGGCGGCCAAAATCTATAGATGCGTATGGACCTGATGTGGTTAAAGAGGATTTGTTTGCTCTCCCAAAAGGTCTGTTTCTGTTGCAATAAATACTTTTCTCAAGAAATAATGAGACTTCAGCATCTTTCCTTAGAACTCTGCATTGTGCCGCGCTTCTGGTCTTCCTCCTGGAAATGCATGAATTCACACTTTGCAGTATGATGATAGGGAATGGCGATGCTCAGTTGGCAAGCTATTCATTTATTCATTTATTCCCAGGCGGAATAAGGTGATTTTGGCAGATCCCGCGGCCCAAAAAAATTGCTTTACGCCACTGCTACAACACAACATAATGCCGGCGAACAGGTTGCACCAGTACTGCAATCTCAGAAGGCAAGTCAGTAAAACTCAGAACTGATTGGATTTCTTTGTGACTTATCGGGGTCTTTTACGGTTTGTAATGTTACCACTACCATATTTTAGACTGGAGAGCAAACACATTGCAGTGGCCCACGAGTTGTGTCGGTCCATCTTATACCTGCTTACGTCAGGCTGATGGATAAAACAACAAAGGTTATCAACCCTGCCATCTTCAATACATTGTCAAAATTGGGCAACTCCCTTTAATAATAAACCTACAAGGAGAATTGGAGTCTTAACGCCCAGAATAAATCTAAACAAAGCTGTCTTTTAAATGTAAAATCTCACTTTATTGAAAAATACATATACCATAGTTCAAACACATTAAAAAATGAGTGTATTATCCCAGGGTGGTACGACACAAAAAGGGATGCATCAGAAAAATTGTATAGCACACATAAATTGCATTATAATACAGGGGTAGGTTTTAGTAGATTTCATCAGGCAAAAAGAATCAAAATAATGGGCAAGCCATCCAAATCACCCAAGTAAAGGCTGCTGAAATATCACTTAAGTAACCCTATAAGTATAGGCAGCAAAAAAGTCAACACAAGTCCCTCAACAATGTGAGAAACAGATTAAAAAAGGGATATAAAGAGTGGCGTCCCCTAAATGATACCTAATGTATGTATTAAGCCAGCATAAACACTACCCACAATGTCACAGACACTAAGTGATAAAGTGCCAGGGTGCAAAAAAATCCTTACCCATGTGGGATCCTCATGCGTCTCCCTAACGCCCGACGCGTTTCGCCCAAAGGGGCTCCCTCGGGGGGCAGTGTGGTAGCTGTTTCCAGCACCTGCATCCTTTAAATAGGGACAAAGCAATGGGGAGGAAAAATGACGAGCGCCATCTTAAAATCTGCACATGCGCAGAAGAACCCGGAAGTCCCGCCGCGTCACTTCCGGCTCTCCCGGACCTCTGTGTACATCAGCGTGACGGCCATTGCCATGGTCACGCGGATACACAGCGGGGCCGTGTGGAGGCCTTTAGAAACGTGGCAGGCATGGTAACTCTGCGAATGTATTGGAAGTGTAATGATCCCACTTTGGTGTGCATCAGCGCGACGGCCGTTGCCATAGTCACGCAGATACATAGTGGGGCCATGTAAAGGCCTTTAGAGACACGGCAGGCAGAATGACCCTGCGCATGCAATAGAGATATAATAGTCCTGCAAGCAATTATTGTAGTCACGTGCTCAAGCCCAAAAAGTCAAAAGAAACTGAGATGATAACAGCAATTAATAAATCCTCCAAGCCCTATCCATGACTCCAAGGAATGTTAGTCACCCATATAAAAAGAGTATAAAATGTATATAATATGATGAATTATACGCCTTATAAGGAGAAGTATATCAAGTCATATATAATTAGAGGCAATATATATATATACAAATCGAATTTTAACCTTATAAGTAAAAACTGAGAACATGCACAAGCTACCAACATTAATTATGAGCACCATAACAGAACAAAGTGTAGTACATATGGAAACACACTCAAGCTTACTATATACAGTATATTTATATATATACAAAATTAATTTATTTCAATTCTTCAATACAAAAAGTGAACCTCCTATATTCTATAGAGTCATTACACACAGAGTGATCTATTTCACGTGTTTATTTCTGTTCTTGTTGATGATTATGGCTTACAGCCAATGAAAATCCAAAAGTCATTATCTCAGTAAATTAGAATACTTTATAACATCAGCTTGAAAAAATGATTTTTAATCCGAAATGTTGTCCTACTGAAATGTATGTTCAGTAAATGCACTGAATACTTGGTCGGGGCTCCTTTGGCATCAATTACTGCATCAATGCGGCGTGGCATGGAGGCGATCAGCCTGTGGTACAGCTGAGGGGTTATGGAAGCCCAGGTTGCTTTGATAGTAGCCTTCAGCTTGTCTGTATTTTTGGGTCTGGTGTGAGTGGACGGGGGACTGTGGAAGGTTCAAGGGGTGGAGGCACAGCTGGGGTGGAGCCTCAAGGGGGCCCAAAAATTTTGCCAGTATGGGGTCCAGAAATTCTTCTGGTGGCAGTTCTGACCCCGGAACCAGCTCTTGTCTGGACACAACGGTGCATCCATTTGCAACAAAAAGAGTCAAAAATAATAATTGTCTGTTTTTTACCTGTCAGTATTTTGAGATCCCAAAATACTATTATGCAAAGGGGACAGTTAAAAAAAACATCAGCATATAGACAGGGCTGTCTGATTTTCAGGGGTATAGTGCATGTGGTTTTTTTTTACCAATGTAGAGGAAGAATGCTACACAGCGTGAGGGCTCATGCAGACGTCCGTACAACACAGTCCGAATACGAACTGCAATGCATGGACTGGCCGCAGGTCTCCTGACCTAAGCGTGCCAGCCACATAGAATTATATCAGGGTGTCATGCTCAAGTCAGGAGTCCTGCGGCCAGTCCATAGTCAGACCGTGTTGCACAGATATCAGCATGAGCTCTTAGGCCGGGTTCAGACATTGCAACGTAACTGTAAAATTAAAAACGGATGCTATACCGTGGCTCCATGTCGGATACATTTTTTTCTGCATACACATACAGTTGTGGCCAAAAATATTGACACCCCTGCAATTCTGTCAGATAATACTCAGTTTCTTCCTGAAAATGATTGCAAACACAAATTCTTTGGTATTATTATCTTCATTTAATTTGTCTTAAATTAAAAAACACAAAAAGAATTGTCCTAAAGCCAAATTGGATATAATTCCACATCAAACATAAAAAAAGAGGGTGGACAAAAGTATTGGCACTGTTCGAAAAATCACGTGATGCTTCTCTAATTTGTGTAATTAACAACACCTGTAACTTACCTGTGGCACCTAACAGGTGTTGGCAATAACTAAATCACACTTGCAGCCAGTTGACATGGATTAAAGTTGACTCAACCTCTGTCCTGTGTCCTTGTGTGTACCACATTGAGCATGGAGAAAAGAAAGAAGACCAAAGAACTGTCTGAGGACTTGAGAAACCAAATTGTGAGGAAGCATGAGCAATCTCAAGGCTACAAGTCCATCTCCAAAGACCTGAATGTTCCTGTGTCTACCGTGCTCAGTGTCATCAAGAAGTTTAAAGCCCATGGCACTGTGGCTAACCTCCCTAGATGTGGACAGAAAAGAAAAATTGACAAGAGATTTCAACGCAAGATTGTGCAGATGTTGGATAAAGAACCTCGACTAACATCCAAACAAGTTCAAGCTGCCCTGCAGTCCGAGGGTACAACAGTGTTAACCTGTACTATCCGTCGGCATCTGAATGAAAAGGGACTGTATGGTAGGAGACCCAGGAAGACCCCACTTCTTACCCCGAGAAATTAAAAATCCAGGCTGGAGTTTACCAAAACTTACCTGAAAAAGCCTAAAACATTTTGGAAGAATGTTCTCTGGTCAGATGAGACAAAAGTAGAGCTTTTTGGACAAAGGCATCAACATAGAGTGTACAGGAGAAAAAAAGAGGCATTCAAGGAAAAAAACACGGTCCCTACAGTCAAACATGGAGGAGGTTCCCTGATGTTTTGGGGTTGCTTTGCTGCCTCTGGCACTGGACTACTTGACCGTGTGCATGGCATTATGAAGTCTGAAGACTACCAACAAATTTTGCAGCATAATGTAGGGCCCAGTGTGAGAAAGCTGGTTCTCCCTCAGAGGTCATGGGTCTTCCAGCAGGACAATGACCCAAAACACACTTCAAAAAGCACTAGAAAATGGTTTGAGAGAAAGCACTGGAGACTTCTAAGGTGGCCAGCAATGAGTCCAGACCTGAATCCCATAGAACACCTGTGGAGAGATCTAAAAATGGCAGTTTGGAGAAGGCACCCTTCAAATATCAGGGACCTGGAGCAGTTTGCCAAAGAAGAATGGTCTAAAATTCCAGCAGAGCATTGTAAGAAACTCATTGATGGTTACCGGAAGCGGTTGGTCGCAGTTATTTTGGCTAAAGGTTGTGCAACCAAGTATTAGGCTGAGGGTGCTGTGAGAATCATGTGGGAATAGTGGATGAGGGCAGGTATATCTCGCCCAGATTCCTTTCCTATGTGGCCTAGTCTGGTCAGTATCGCACCTGCTTGCTAATGAATAATGGGAGGTGGATATAAAAGGATGCCAGGTGGTTGTGTGAGTGTCTCAGCCTGGGAACACAGAGAGCCTGTCTGTGTGAGAGACACATGTGAGTGAAAGCAGTGCCCACTGCAACTGTGGTTTGGCTGGACGGGAGAAGCCTGCCAGTTGGTAGTTAGGTTGTCCATTGTTTAGTTAGTGCCGGACAGGCAAGGATTTGTTTTATGTTTTATTTCCTTTTGCATTGCTTTCACCGTTAATAAACCTGACCCAGGGTCAGTTATACACGAATCCCAGCTCTGCGCCTGAGTTTCATGCTGAACGCACGTGACCTTTGACCCCAGCAAAGGCGATCCCGGAGTGTTTTATCACATTGTGGTGGAGAACCCGGGCATCACGTTGCAAGCATGAGCATGGAGGACGTGGTGAAAGCGCTGGTACAGTCCACCGCCGACCAGCAAGAAGCTAATCGGGTGATGATGGCCCAGCTGAAGAAGTTGGTGGACATGTCAGCTACCGATCGTTCGCTTCTCAAGCAGGTGGCGCAGCGCCTGGCAAGCTTACCTGAGGTTAACCTGGAAGCAGAGTCGAGAGTGATTCACATGAGTCGGTACTGGCAGAAGATGACGACCGAAGATGACGTCGAGGCATACCTGACCACGTTTGAACGGACGGCGGTGCGAGAAAAATGGCCGAAGGCACGATGGGCCGGCCTGATTGCCCTGATTCTTTCCGGTGAGGCCCAAAAGGCGTATTATGACTTGGAACCTGAAGCTGCGCAGGACTTTGACAAATTGAAAGCCGAGATCTTGGCCCGGCTGGGAGTGACGACCGCTGTCCGTGCACAGAGAGTGCATCAATGGACTTATCAGCCGGATAAACCACCGCGGTCACAGATGTTCGACCTGATCCACGTGACGAAGAAGTGGCTACAACCCGAGGTGTTGACAGCGCCAGAGATAATCCAGAGAGTCGTCATGGACAAGTACCTGAGAGCTCTACTGCCAGCCCTGAGGAAGTGGGTAAGCCATGGAAATCCTACGACGGCAGATCAACTGGTGGATCTGGTTGAACGTTACTCCGTGGCGGAAGGACTCCGAGACGACGCTACCCCACCTCGTTCTTCATCATCTCCACGTGGAACCGGTAAGACTGTTCCAGGGAGTAGGGGAGATGGAAAAATCCCTAAGACAGTGGGGGAGGAAAACGGGACTGCCCGCACTGCGAGGCCGAGAGTAACGAACTATGGTCTAAGCAAGGGGCCCGTTTGGGTGTTTCCGCTGCCAAGAGATGGGACATATTGCTGCGAACTGTCTGGTCACTACTGAACCCATGCAGTGCGACGTCACAGACTCTAAAAACCGTATGTCTATGGTTGCACGGGTAGTGAGTGTGAATGCCGGTCAAAAGGATGTGGAAAAACACTTGTGTGATTTAACTGTTGATGGCAAAAATGTGGTGGCATTGTTAGACTCGGGAAGTGTGGTGACTCTGGTGAAGGCCAGTCTGGTGTCAGCCCCGACTGGACCATCAGACAAATTTTCTGTAACGTGTGTGCATGGAGACACCTGTTCGTACCTCACCACTGTCATATGCATTACTACTTCCTATGGGTCTGTGCAACATAAAGTGGGACTCGTCCCGGCGTTATTGCATGATGTTATCCTGGGCCGGGATTTTCCCCACTTCTGGCAATTGTGGGAGAGTCAGTTGATGCCCTCGGGTAATAGTGTACATGATTCTTCTCCCAGGGCGCGTGTGGGTCCCGAACCCCTGGAAGAGGTCTCCCCGGAAGACTCGGGGGAAGAGTCTGCGGGAAATGACCTGCAGTTCCCGTTTTCAGTCATGGCGGGTGATACGGAGGAGACCGGGGAAGAGGAGGAGGCCGACAGCCGTCCACCTCCCAGTTTGCCGGATTAAGAAGTTCAGAAAGATGACTTCCAAAGCGAGCAAATAAAGGATCCTACCCTTTCTCAGGCTAGGACAAATGTAAAAGTGATAAATGGGGTACCTGTAGAACCTGGCTCTAGGCTGGCATATCCTTACATGGTTCTGGAGAATGATTTACTCTATCAGATAGAGAAAAAGGGGGAAGATACGGTGCAACTATTAGTCGTGCCAAAACCCTACCGGCGGCAGGTGCTGGACCTGGCCCACGGACATGTGATGGGAGGTCACCTGCGTGTCCAGAAAACCACCGAAAGGATATTACACTGTTTTGTTTGGCCAGGCATGCATCACGATGTTCGTGTATATTGTGAGTCTTGTCCTGACTGCCAAGCCTCTGCACCTAAGCCCCGGTTCTGTAGCCCTTTGGTACCCCTACCTATTATTGAAGTCCCGTTTGAGAGGATTGGGATGGATTTAGTTGGGCCCCTTCCACGGTCTGCACGTGGACACCAACATATTCTGGTCATCTTGGATTATGCCACTCGTTACCCGGAGGCCATACCTTTGCGTAACACGGCCACCAAGACGATTGCCAAGGAACTGGTGCATGTGTTTAGTCGGGTCGGTATACCAAAACAGATACTCACCGACCAGGGGACCCCCTTTATGTCCAGGGTAATGAAGGAGCTCTGCCGATTGTTACAAATCGAACCGTTACGCACATCCGTGTATCACCCTCAAACGGGTTGGTCGAACGGTTCAATAAAACTCTGAAGCAGATGCTGAGAAAGGCGATAGACAAGGATGGGAAGAACTGGGACTATTTACTTCCGTATTTGCTTTTTGCCATCAGGGAAGTGCCCCAGTCTTCCACGGGGTTCTCGCCTTTCGAGTTATTGTACGCCCGACGTCCTCGCGGACTGTTAGACGTTGCAAAAGAAACCTGGGAGGGTCAGGTCACTCCGTTTAAAACGGTGATAGATCACGTCACACAAATGCAGGACCGTATTGCGGCTGTTATGCCTATCGTCAAAGAACACATGATGCAGGCTCAAGGAGCCCATAAAAGAATCTATGATAGGGGCGCCAAGATCCGTACGTTTGCACCCGGAGTTAGGGTGTTGATCCTGGTTCCCACGGTGGACAGTAAGTTCCTGGCAAAGTTGCAGGGCCCCTTTGAGATTAAGGAAAGAGTTGGTGGCGTAAACTACAAAGTATACCAGGCAGGTAAACGGAAACCTGAACAGATTTATCATGTAAATCTGATAAAACCCTGGAAAGATCGGTCTGCCTTGTCAGCGGAGCTGGCCCGTCCCGTCTGCTCGCATACCGTACCGGAGGTACGGGTTGCAGAGACTCTCTCGGAGCGGCAAAAGACTGAGGTCAGGCAGTTTCTACTTCACAACCAAAAGTTTTTCTTAGAAAAACCCGGGCAGACTACGCTAATGAAACATGACATCGTAACGGAACCTGGTGTCACAGTTCACGTAAAGCCCTACCGAATCCCGGAAGCGCGCCGTGAAGCCGTTTCCCGAGAAGTGAAGGCAATGTTAGAGTTAGGTGTCATTGAGGAATTGCACAGTGCTTGGTCCAGCCCGATTGTGCTAATTCCTAAACAGGACAGCACCATCCGGTTCTGCAATGACTTCAGGAAACTGAATGCGGTCTCAAAATTTGATGCCTACCCTATGCCCAGGATCGACGAGTTAATAGATCGGTTAGGAAAAGCCCGGTATATTACGACCCTAGACCTAACAAAGGGGTACTGGCAGATCCCTCTGGCGGAGGCTGCCAGAGAAAAGATGGCATTTGCTACCCCAGAAGGTCTAATTCAGTATGTGTATATGCCGTTTGGACTGCACGGAGCACCGGCGACCTTCCAGAGACTGATGGATCGAGTCCTGAGGCCACATAGGCAGTACGCTTCGGCCTATTTGGACGACATTGTCATTTACAGCTTGGACTGGGAGACTCATCTCCAGAAAGTGCAAACTGTGATTGACGACCTGTGGGAGGCAGGTCTAACCGCGAACCCCAAGAAATGTCACATCGGGCTAGAAGAAGCCCGGTATTTGGGGTATGTAATTGGGAGGGGTGTTGTTAAACCCCAGGTTGATAAGATTCAGGCGGTTCAGGACTGGCCACAACCTGTCAACAAGAAGCAGGTGCAAGCCTTCCTGGGGATCGCCGGCTATTATCGCCGGTTCATACCCAATTTTGCAGCCATCGCTACCCCCCTGACGGATCTTACAAAAGGGAAAGACTCCGTCATGATTAAATGGAGTTTAGCGGCTGAAGAAGCCTTCCATAGCCTAAAACAGGCACTTTGCTCTCAGCCCGTACTGGTGACTCCGGACTTCCGCAGCGAGTTTGTGGTACAAACGGATGCTTCTGATACCGGTATCGGGGCCGTACTCTCACAAGTGAGGGACGGAGTGGAACACCCAGTCCTCTATCTCAGCAGGAAGCTGAATAAACAAGAGCAAAGGTATGCAGTCGTAGAAAAAGAGTGCCTCGCCATTAAGTGGGCTCTAGAGATCCTCAAATATTACCTGGTGGGCCGAAAGTTCAGGCTGATCACTGACCATGCCACTCTCAAGTGGATGCACTTGAACAAGTAACAGAATAGCCGGGTGACACGGTGGTTCCTTGCCCTGCAGGCCTACACTTTTACGGTGGAGCACCGCCCAGGGGTACAGATGGGAAATGCAGATGCCCTGTTTGGCGGGTGTCATTGCTCGACCGGAGTGGTCTGAGCAGAGGGGGGATATATGTGAGAATCATGTGGGAATAGTGGATGAGGGCAGGTATATCTCGCCCAGATTCCTTTCCTATGTGGCCTAGTCTGGTCAGTATCGCACCTGCTTACTAATGGATAATGGGAGGTGGATATAAAAGGATGCCAGGTGGTTGTGTGAGTGTCTCAGCCTGGGAACACAGAGAGCCTGTCTGTGTGAGAGACACACGTGAGTGAAAGCAATGCCCACTGCAACTGTGGTTTGGCTGGACGGGAGAAGCCCGCCAGTTGGTAGTTAGGTTGTCCATTGTTTAGTTAGTGCCGGACAGGCAAGGATTTGTTTTATGTTTTATTTCCTTTTGCATTGCTTTCACCGTTAATAAACCTGACCCAGGGTCAGTTATACACGAATCCCAGCTCTGCGCCTGAGTTTCATGCTGAACGCACGTGACCTTTGACCCCAGCAAAGGCGATCCCGGAGTGTTTTATCACAGTGCCAATACTTTTGTCTGGCCCATTTTTGGAGTTTTGTGTGAGACGATCAATGTTTTGCTTTCTGCTTCATTCTCTTTTGTGTTTTTTAATTTAAGATAAATTAAATGAAGATAATAATACCAAAGAATTTGTGTTTGCAATCATTTTCAGGAAGAAACTGCGTATTATCTGACAGAATAGCAGGGGTGTTAATACTTTTGGCCACAACTGTAGACTTGAATGGGTCTAAAATACAGTGTACTCATGTGAACATGCCCTTGGCCAAACATTTTTTATGCATTCAGTTGAAACAAAGTGCAATGATAGCATTATATCTGCATGCAACGATCGCCCCCTAGGGGTGGATGCAGACATTACATTTTATTATCAAATGTAGAACTTGAGATCAGAAAAACAGAACTCTGAGGATAAATATGTGCACTAACTTGGAATTAAGATGAGAGTAAATGTCATTTTATTTATCTATTTTTTTTTTGATAAATCATTAGTACATATGAGAGTAAACTTGGCAAACTGTCGTATTACAGAAATCTGCTTCTTTCTCCTCCTGGACTGATCTTTCTTCTTAATTCACAGGTAAAATCTGTCTTCAATAATGGGAAAATCTGTATTCTCTGAGATAGGATATGACAGTTAGTGCTTATAAAGTTCTATGGAGATCTGCAACCGAAGTCTGAGCAGAAAGTCTGTCTCCGCCTCCAACTCCTCCATAAACCTTTAAAGCACCAACTGTCATCTCCTATCTCAGTAATGTAAATCTGTCTGTCTCAGCACGGCCCCACTTACTTTGCACAGGTCCCCTGTATAGTGGATTGCTCTGTACAGAAATGCTATGAAGCTATTTCAGTGCAGACCTCAGCCCCTTGTCCCCAGGACTGGTTTGGCACCCGCTGATTCTAAAGTGATGGCAATAACCATCCAGTTGCTCTAGGAAGAGGCTCTATAGTGGCAACATATTCTGTACGGAGTTCACTAATTCCTGACTCCTCTGGGGTTCACAACCAGCGTTCCCCATCTCAATCACAGGCTTATGGGTCAGTTCTTCAGAACCACAGAAGATTGACAGTTTGGGCCTGTGACACTGATGAGCCTCTGGGCTACACTAAGCACTTCCCCATGCTGTAAGCAGAGGCAGCGTTACCTCTGTAGTATCAGAATAGCACAGAGACTCTGAAGCAGGTTGGCTCCAGAGGTCCGGGAAGCTACAGAACAGCACTTGCCAGATCTATAGTAAAGAGCTCGTAAGTGCTGCGCTACTTGCCTGGGTAACCAGCCACTAATGACACAGCAGTGATCAGAGCTCGCTGAGATCGATGCTGTTTAACCACTTACAGAGACATTTAAATGGCTTGTTTGCTTGGGTGCTTGTGCAATGGCTCCCAGTGGCGATCAACCAATTCAACTGGGGTCCTGCTGAAGCCCCCACCCCCACCATGGCTGGCATCTTAGTTCTCATGTGAAGCTCAGCCTTGGGCTTTACTTTATAAGAGAACATCAATTTTACCATAAACTTCCAAACTTCTAATACTGCAGTATCCTTTAAGGCCACGTTCACACGTTCATTATTTGGTCAGTACTTTACATCAGTATTGTGAAGGGTTAATCCTAAAATCAGAGCTGAAGTTTCGTTTTGTCCATTCTCTGAAGGTTTCGTTTCTTCATTTTTGTTGCTGTAAGATAAATTTTTATAATTGGCATGGGCTGTCATGAAACCAGACTGTTCCCATCTGTACAAGATAAGGGAGGCGGGAGTGTAAAACTCTGAAGAATATGCCATTATACTACTTTCTATTTGGATACGGACATATATGTAGTTTCCGGTTTTCTTGCAATATTATTGGCTTACAAAGTGAAATTATGCTATTGGTACTTGAGAACCTTGCATAATTAAGCAAAAGATTATAAAAGATGTGACTAAAATAAAGGGTCTTAGTGATCTGCCTCGATCCTCCCGTTCAGAGACCCCAGTCTCCGTGTGGTCATTTGAGTTGCTAGCAACACTGGAATAATTTGGACATCACTGGCTCAACCATGAAGGGTTAATTTAGCCCTCCCAAAATAGCTACCTCAACAGTGGCACGCAACGTGGGGCCCCCGAACAGGGACGCCTCTGCCCCCCGGAGGACAACAACACAAAGGACCCTTGGAGCGGACACAGGTGCTGGAAAATTGGGACTGATCACCCCCCACGGCAACCACGGTAAGTTGGCAGTTATACTGTTCAGACTGACCGTTGGTGTGGTTTTCCTGTGCTTGTTGCTGCAAAGAGGATCTGAAGTTTGTCCCCTGGTGGGGTGATTCATGGGTGGAATCATATAGAGGTGTAGTCCCGTTGGGGGCCCAGTGCTCGAACCGTACCTCATAAGGGACGGACACCCTGGATTGACCAGTGATTGTGGCTCTCTTTATAGTCAAAATATCCTGAAATTCCCGATCATTATTAGTAATTGGGCGTGGTGAAGTGGTCAAAGACTGGGTAGGATACGTAACTCAGGTATATATAGATAGAGATATATAACCAGAGGTGTCCGGAGGGATAGTCTGAGATGTCCTCCTCCTTTCACTGAGTACCGCGAATTTTGGGCTTCCCAGAGGGGGTTGACCCTGTGGAACAGAGACTGAAATGGCCGCTCCAGATCTGTGCACAATTTGTCAGGATATTTAGCTCTAAAGGAGAGAATTATGTTTCTGTGGAAGAAAAAGAAAAGTTTGGAATTGTGTGAAGGATCAGATACTGTTAGTCTTATGATTCAAAGACGAGGAAAGAAATTTGTCAGGAATGCAAAAAAAAAATATTTTCGATTCTGGGATTTCCTAAGGGCGGGAGGCTACAGCCTACGCAATGGGACGAAGGAGTTAAAAAAAAAAAGAAATAAAGGGAGGTTGACTGATGATGGATTACTTAAAGGCGCTGAGGAATTCCGTGGCTTGGCACATGAATTGTATAATGAAGGTTATGTGGACATTGAACAGCAAGTGAATTCTGATTGTTTCTGTTACTGCTATGTTGAAGAAGGAAAATTGTCTATTACTATGTCAGGGACGGGATGTATTGTGGTTCAAGAAAGTGACTGTGGTGTGAGAATGTGATTGATTAAAGAAGGAACTAAGATCCAGACAATGTGTCAGGCAGTCGAATAGTTAAAAGTGATGATTTGAAACAAGAAGTTTCCCTGCTAGATGATAAGGTCCCTCCCCAGGAAATCAAGCCTCTCCTCCCGACTGTAAGCTCTGTGCCCCTTAACCCTAGGGCACCGATGTATCCTGGACTAACGAAACTCAGTATGCCCCCACTCTATGATCCTGCCGGGTGGATCTGTGCTGTATGTGGAGTTACTAATCCTCAGTGGAGAGAGGTCTGTTATAATTTGTTATAATTGTGGCACAAGAAGACTGGGTGTTGCAGCCCCCACCTTTCCGTTGTTGAATGCTGACGGTACCTATTATCATCCGCAGCCAGCCTCAATCCCCGTTCACCCGATCCAGAGGAAAAAAAAAAAGTTTTCAGAAGACTTTAACCTGCTCTGTTCAGGAGAGAGAGAGAGAAAGAAAAAAAAAAAAGCAATCTAGCAGCTGCAGCTGCTTCAGTACCCCCTCCCATCTTAGCCCACACCATATCCCCCTTCGCCCCCACCGCAGCTGCAAGCACACAGTGTGCCCTTCAGCCCACACAGCAAACTCTCGCCCCCCCTCAGACTTCAGCTAGTGGGAACCCTGCTCATCAGCCCCTCCCTGCTAATTCTTGTTACTGCTCAGTTTGTGATCTCTCCCACATGTCCAGTAAATTTATTAGGGGCAGATTTATTATCACAGTTCTGCTCCAGAATACAATTCCAAGATGATGGTCAGATGGTTTTTTTGTTATATAATCCCTATGTAAAGACAGTGAGGAAATCTGTATTTTGCATGCCCTTCCTACAGTTATGATGGCCCTGATAGCCCAGATCCACCCCCAATATTGCCTGAGGATCAATGACTCACCCCATACCTCTCAGAGATACCATCTAAACTCTGGTCAAAAGGGCCAAATGATATAGGGAAAATGCCTGTAGAACCAGTAAAAGTGTTTCTCAAACCTGGTGCCTAATCCTCATACTCTTTTGTCCCAAATACCCCAGGATGCTGCTTGGTTTACAGTTATTGATCTTAGGCTAGTTTCACACTTGCTTTTTTTTGCAGCGCGTTTTTCCCGCAAAAAAACGCATTGAAAAAACGCATACATAAGCATACAACTGCTGCGTTTTTTTCAAGCATTTTTATGAGCATGCATGAAAAAAACGCAGCGTTTTTATGCGTTTGTATGCGTTTTTAGCGCGTTTTTACCGCGTTTGCGTTTTTTTCCAACATTTTTAGGTGGCCCCTCACACTACCCAAACCATGACTTTACTAACCCTAACCCTGACCCTAACCCTAACCCTAACCCTGACCCTAACCCTTAACCAAATCATACTTAACCCTAACCCAAACCCTAAACCCTAACTAACCCTAACCCTAACCCTAACCCTGACCCTAACCCTAACCCTAACCCTGACCCTAACCCTGACCCTAACCCTAACCCTAACCCTAACCCTGACCCTAACCCTAACCCTAACCCTGACCCTAACCCTTAACAAAACCATACTTAACCCTAACCCTGACCCTAACCCTAACCCTAACCCTAATCCTGACCCTAACCCTGACCCTAACCCTAACCCTAACCCTGACCCTAACCCTTACCCAAACCATACTTAACCCTAATCCTGACCCTAACCCTGACCCTAATCCTTAACAAAACCATACTTAACCCTAACCCTGACCCTAACCCTAACCCTGACCCTAACCCTAACCCTAACCCTGACCCTAACCCTTAGCCAAACCATACTTAACCCTAATCCTGACCCTAACCCTGACCCTAATCCTTAACAAAACCATACTTAACCCTAACCCTGACCCTAACCCTGACCCTAACCCTAACCCTAACCCTGACCCTAACCCTAACCCTAACCCTGACCCTAACCCTTAACAAAACCATACTTAACCCTAATCCTGACCCTAACCCTGACCCTAACCCTTAACCAAACCATACTAAACCCTAACCCTGACCCAAAACCCAACCCTAACCCTGACCCTGACCCTAACCCTAACCCTAAACCCCCTTAACTAACCCTAACTCTAACTCAAACCCCTAAATTCCATGGTTAAAAAAAAAAAACGCATATGCAAAAAAACGCTTACATGAGCATGCCAGTGCGCACATATGCGCATCCATAGGCTATAATGGCCATTTTTAGTGCAAAACGTGCGCATATGTGCGCATGCGCTTTTTTGCAGGGCCAAAAAATGCAACATGATGCGTCTGGAAAATCCAATCGCACACCCCAAAAAAACGCAGCGCATGAAAATCGCATACATGCACTTACAAGCGCGCAGGTATGCGCACCCATGTTAAATATAGGGGAAAAAACGCATGCGCAGGTTAGCGTTTTTTTCCAGCGCTAAAAAACGCAAATGTGAAACCAGCCTTACCAATGCCTTCTTTAGCATTCCGTTACACCCAGGCTGCCAGTTTCTATTTGCATTCACTTAGTAGGAACGACAGTTAATATGGACAGTTATGCCACAAGGGGCCCAAAACAGTCCCAACCAGGTTGCAAAATAAATATGAGCAGGTGTCTTTTGCCATTTCTGCCACTGTTAGCCTCCTTAAGTATCTGGCAGCACTTAACTGTCGGGTTTCGGCCTCAAGACTTCAGTTCTGCCTTGGTCAAGTGATTCTTGGGTCACTGTCTCCTTCAGGGTACCAGACACCTCGCAGAACAAAGAAAAATAGCTGTCAGCTCCCTTCCTTTCCCAAAAGATGAAACTTAACTCCAGCGTTTTCTTGGACTATGCACTTATTTTTGTCAGTGGATACCAGATGCATCCCGCATAATGCAACCCCTTTACAACACTTTGAAAGACGGTATAATGAACTATAAGGAAAGATGGCAGTGATGAGGATTTTCTCCAACATGATTGTTCCCAACTTCTGACAGAAGAAACAGCTACTCCACCAAATGCCAGTGAGAATCCACTCCCAAATCCTGATCTGGTGTTATACACGGATGGTTCAAGATATGCTGATGGGTTTGATAGATTCCACACCGGATATGCTGTTACCACAGAGGACACTGTAGTGCACGCAGCTGCACTCCCGCCTTCACAGTCAGCACAAGAAGCAGAACTCCAGGCTCTGACTACTGCATGTACTTTGGCCAAGAACAGACGGGCTAATATATACACGGACTCACGGTATGCATTTGGTATTGCTCGCGATTTTGGGGCTCTATGGGCCAATCGAGGGTTTATTACTACTGCCGGAACCCCAGTGAAAAATACTGAAGCTGTTAAAACCCTCATGGACTCGATCAAATTACCTACTCAGGTGGCTATTATCAAAGGCGCACGGTCCTAGGAACAGCCCACAGACTGTTGGCAACATATTTGCGGATATGCAAGCAAAAGCCGCTGCTCTCTTACCCGTTGAACCAACCATACCAACTATGGTGACCACACGCTCTCAGCGTAAACAGTTACAAGAAGCACTGACCCTACAAGAACCTGATGATCTACAACAGACTGAAGTTTTCTGTCGGACCCCGCGAGACCGCTTAATGACGATGCAGAGAATGTCTCCAAAGGAAGAGGTGAAGCAATGGAAGACTGATGGGGCATGAATGGATAATGGTCTCTGGGAAAAGGACCGACTTGTGTGTCTCCCTAAGCGGATGTATCCTGCTATTGCCACATGGGCACATGGACCTACACATCGAGGAAAGAATCAGGCCCTCGCACTGGTGCAAAAATGCTACTGGGCCCCGGTTCTCCAGTTGGCCGGAAGCATTCCCTGTTACCAACATGACTGCAAAAACTACAGCGAAGAAACTGGTGATGGAAGTTATATGCAGATATGGGGTTCTAGAAGTTGTTGAAAGCGATCAAGGTCCGGCCTTTTCTTCTCATGTGTACCAAGAAGGTCTGACAGTGCTTGGATCCACTGTAGCCCTCCATACTCCGTACCACCCACAATCCAGTGGGAAAGATGAGAGGTTGAATGGCACACTGAAGGGACAATTGACCAAAATGATGCAGGAGACTACGGCTCCATGGCCAGAGCTCCTACCCATTGTACTATACCACATTCGTACTACCCCTATTGCAAAATATGGCCTGTCCTCATATGAGATATTGTTTGGTGCTAGGCCCCCAGTTGCAAATTTCCAGCCCCAGCAGTTATCAGAAGAAACTGATCGTGCTGTTCAATATGTTATTCTGCTTAGTAAAAATCTTGCTAATACCTATGCTCTAGTTTTCTTTTCCAGATTCAGCAGAAACCGACACCTGTTATAACCTGAAGCCAGGTGATTTGGTAGTCGTGAAGAGGCATGTCAGGAAGCACGGACTAGAACCATTGTATGACGGTCCCTATGAAGTCCTCCTCATCACCCAACAAGCCAATATCAAATAAAAGGGGCATAATGTTTTGGTTTTTCGCATTTTCCATATTAGTATTGGTAGAAGTTAAAGTTAAAGTTAGAAGATATTCAAAGACTCAGAGATCAATACGATAAAGACAATGATTGTAATAATGACAGTTGGTGGTCAGACACCTTCTCCTTTCTCAATCCAGCCAATTGGTTTAAGGGAATAGGGGGCTGGGTAGCTGGGATCGTACAAAGCTTGTTACACATTGCTGCCTGTATCCTTGTTGTATATGTGATACTAAAACTTGTTCTTTGGTGTATTTCTGTATGTATTAGGAAATTCTACACTAAGCCAGCTAATGATGATACCAAAGGCGTCGTTGCCCCTGCTCTTCTCTGCACTGATCTCAAAAGGCTACTTGATGAAGATGTTGAAGCCAAGCACATGCCTACCTACAAAAGATCCCCACCACCGTCATCAAAAATTGCTATTCGTGAACTGCAGTATACAGGGGGACGGGTGCGCCACGACAGCCATGACTGATAACACGGCATCAGCCATGTGAAGACCAGTACCCCTCAAGCTGTTAGCTTGGGATAGCACCTCTGATGCTGCATATGTGTTAAAACAATTTATCTAGGGGGAATGTGAAGGGTTAATACTAAAATCAGAGCTGAAGTTTCATTTTGTCCATTCTCTGAAGGTTTCGTTTCTTCATTTTTGTTGCTGTAAGATAAATTTTTTTAATTGGCATGGGCTGTCATGAAACCAGACTGTTCCCATCTGTACAAGATAAGGGAGGCGGGAGTGTAAAACTCTGAAGAATATGCCATTATACTACTTTCTATTTGGATACGGACATATATGTAGTTTCCGGTTTTCTTGCAATATTATTGGCTTACAAAGTGAAATGATGCTATTGGTACTTGAGAACCTTGCATAATTAAGCAAAAGATTATAAAAGATGTGACTAAAATAAAGGGGCTTAGTGATCTGCCTCGATCCTCCCGTACAGTGACCCCAGTCTCCGTGTGGTCATTTGAGTTGCTAGCAACACTGGAATAATTTGGACATCACTGACTCAACCGTGAAGGGTTAATTTAGCCCTCCCTAAATAGCTACCTCGACAGTATTTGTAAGACGAAATCAGGTGTAGGACAATCAGAAAAAGGAAAATAAAAACACGCCACCTCCTCTGTACTTTTAACCCACTCCGGATTTTGGCTTACAAATACTGATGTGAAATACTGACCGAATACTGAGCGTGCGAATGTATTCACACCCAAGCCTGTTTTCAGTTTTATGACCAGGTCAAAGTTTACAATTCTGACCAATGTCACTTTATGTGGTAATACAGGTGCTTCTCACAAAATTAGAATATCATCAAAAAGTGAATTTATTTCAGTTCTTCAATACAAAAAGTGACTCTCCTATATTCTATAGAGTCATTACACACAGAGTGATCTATTTCACGGGTTTATTTCTGGTAATGTTGATGATTATGGCTTACAGCCAATGACAACCCAAAAGTCATTATCTCAGTAAATTAGAATAATTAAGAAAAAACATCTGATTATTATGAGAATACTGGAAAAATCTCCTGCCCACAATAATTCCTCTGTGCAAGGGCCTCATTAAAGATGGTGTGTAAAATAAGGTCATTGACTTTAGAGAGAAAACATTTTTCTCGATTAATAATCCATCTATTCCTTTATTATCATTTACCTAAAGTCCATAAAGATAAGATGGGTTCCAAAATCACACCGGCTTATGCAAATCTGTTTATAGGTGTGTATAAAGATTTATTTATCATCAACAGTCTTTGGAATTAACACATTATCATGTACAAGAGATACATTGATGATATGTTTTTTTTTATATGGGATAACACAGAAAATAATATTCTACTATTCACTTACTATAGAAATACAAATGACTGGGGATTGGTATTTTCTCCCCTTCATGATCCTCACTGTATCAATTTTCTGGACATCACCGTTTTTTGTGAGGGTAATAATATTTTACTTTTTTTAAAGAGGTTGACACCAATAGTTATATTCACTACAGGAGTGGACACGACAGTAAATAGCTCACTAATATTCCAAACAACCAATTAGGAAAAACTGCAGTCGAATAGAGGATTTTAAAATGCAAGCCTCCGTTCTGCATGAGAGATTCAAGGCCCAAAAATATCCAAAAGACCTAGTTAATAGGACATATACAAATTTATAGAAAACAAACCAGGAAATTTTACTTACTGTACATACAAGAAAAATACAAAACAGACACAAAATATATGTCTAATTTTATCACCCAATTTAATCAAAACCGCAAAGAAATACAGGATATTTTTTAAATGAATTTGCATATCTTGCTGAATGTCTAGCGGTGGACACCGCGTCGGTGTAGGCAACACTCTTCCTCCACTGCATTCCACACGCATACTACAAATAGTAAATATATACTCACTTCTTCTCTTCCTCTTTAAGCAGTTGGACTGACGAAGGTCCGTGTGAGACCGAAACGTCTCATATTGATTTGACTGCACTGAAATTACTTCTGGATTCCACTAATAAGTTGAGTGCCAAGTTTTATTGTCTTTATAAACGGGCAGCATGATGGCTCAGTGATTAGATCTGTACGGTGGTTCAGTGGTTAGCATTGTAGCTTTGCATCACTGGAGTCCTGGGTCCAAATCCCACCAAGGAGTTTGTATGTTCTCACCGTGTTTGTGTGGGTTTCCTCTCACGTTCCAAAGATGTACCGATAGGGAATTCAGATTGTGAGCCACATCATGGACAGCAATGATAATGTGTGCAAAACTGTAAAGCGCTGCGGAATATACTGGCGCTATATAAAAATAAAGATTATTAACTAAAAACCACTAATTGTGTAACCTCTAATGCTACCAGAGAAAAATTCCCTATCAAACAATACTTGAATTGTAATACGGATTTTGTCATTTATGTCATAGATTGTAATTGTGGGAAATGATATGTTGGTAGGACCACCCAACCTTTACACTGCAGATTACACTCTCATAGGCATAATATATATAAAGGTTTCCTTCGGCACGGGCTATCTAGATATTGCACTCTTTTTCACGATAAAAAATCTGAGGATCAGCCTTTTAGAACAAACAAATCCCAGCAAACACACCAGATCGTATTCAAAAACTAAATAGGAAAGAAATATACTGGATTTACAGGTTAAATACTCTGAAACTGCATGGATTAAATGAAATATCAGAGGGGTTTTTTATAACTTTTTTATAACTTTTTAATTACATATATTTTATCTCTTAATTTTTTTTCCTTTATTGATTGATTACATATTAAATAAGCGTGATTTTTTTTCCGAATATATTATTATATAAGATCATACCGATATGTGCTGTTTCATTGGTATATTCCTATAGGCTTGTGCGTATATTTGTATGTGTGTCTATTTGTAATAATTATTGTACCTCTGATTTCACTGAAAATATACCCAAAAGTTTTTTATGTTACAATAATATCTCATGTGGAATAAGCTGCACCATATTGTGATATATCCTTATTATCATGTACCAATGGTTGTTTCCACTTCTGTACCATGTCCATTATTGTTTCCCACACTGATTTGCCTTTTCTTTATCGCTTCCGATGTGGCTGTGGCTCAGAATGTTAGTGCGTGGCTCTAGCGCAGCTGTAAGGAGATAGACCGGACCACGGGTACCTGTATACCGGGTCTGGAACTATGAAGGCTGCATCCTCTGTTCCCGGGGGAAGCCTGAGTGGGGCGGACCTTTCCCTGCTGTTTGGGGGAAGTCTGAGTGAGGAGGACCTTCCTGAGGACGGAGAAGAGTGGGGAGAGCCAGGAAAAGGCGCTCAGCGTCGGGGGCATAAAAGGAAAAAGTGCGCGAAGCAGGGCAGTCTGGCGCCGGCGGAGAGCAGCACAGAGAGCAGCACGCAGAGCGGTGAGCAACGCGCGCTGCTTACCCCACCAGAGAGTACTGGTGTGGCGACGGGCCATATAGAAGGAGTCCCCGTCGCCTGCACAGAGAGCCGTGCAGAGCAGAGCTATGCCAGCAGAGCGGAGCTGTGCAGAGCCGTGTTAGCAGAGCAGAACTGTGCAGAGCTGTGCACACAGAGTAGAGCCGAGACTGGTGTTGCAGCAGCGAAAGAGAGGAGTGCTCCGTCCGGGGAGCACCAGCCCCACACAGACCAGCAACCGCTGTCGCCCTCCTCTAACCACGGGGACCAGAGGAAGAGAGACGGGCAGTGTGTGCCCAGTGACCGACATAAAGCCAGGTGCCAGAAGCTTCAGGATCGTGAGTACCGTGCGTGTGTCACCTGAAAGAGACCGGGAGCGAGACCATAACCTACATCCTGACTGTGCTAGTAAATCTCGTACCCAGACACTTTTGACTTGACCATTGAATACTTGCAGACCCGCTTTTGCCTCGTACAGGACTCTGGCCCTCACCATTGTTTAGCCACCACAGTATATGGACTAGGGGCAGTGTAAGGTACCGGAGACCGACCACTGTCACCAGAAGACGGGATATTGTTGTGTGCTGGACCCCATTATTAAGGACACTGCGTCGGCCGTTGCCATTGAGTTCGCTGCAGGAGCTGCCGTTCAGGAACTTCCTTACTCCCGGTCTAACGAACTGCCGATATTTGAACCGTTGTTCTTCACCTCAAGTTATCCATTGTCTTTATGTACTGTTTGTCTACACTGTTTAACCCTTTACCTCCCAGCGTGGCGTATTCCCCTGAAAATAAACCTGTTAACCCTTGCTCTGCCTGCGTCCCTTCACTGCATCCCGCATTCCTGCTAGTACCTTACATGGCCTCCTGTGTGTTTTATCTATGTGGATTCCCCTTGCATCCAATTTCTAATTCTCTATACCGTTTGTTATTTTTATAGTAAACTATTTGGTCGATACTCATAAAGAAATTGTACAAACATTATATTTCTTCTCTAACCGCAGTGCACAAGCTTTTTCTAGTCTTAGAATTAATTTTTTCCCTCACTCCATTAGATTCTGAATATTTCCTCTCCCCCTTTTTTTTCCCGTGATTTTATGTCACCATATATAAAATAATACACTTTTTTTTACTCCAGAATCTTTTTATTTAATTTTTATTTCAAATAAACTTTCATACATATATACACATTTTTTATATAGTTCTCTCCTGATTATACATTTTTTTCTTTTTTTTTTCTGTTCAACACTTTTTTCTTTTCCCCTTTTTTCTTCTTGTCTTCTTAAACAATCGTCCTATAATGTGAACAGAGATTTATACAAGTTATATTGTAATAATCATTTTCGTTTATTCCTTTTATCTTAGCACACCACATGTATGTCATGTGCCATCCCAGGTGGTACCTAACCCAACTTTGACATTTATCACATGTTCCTTTTTTTTACATTTAGCATCACATGGTTCTTTTTTTTAAATTTATCATATGATTATTTTTTTTTTTAATTTATCACACGGTTCTTTTGGCACTCACATTTGAAAGCTGCATACTGTTTTTGCTACATTTGCTATACTTGTGGCCTTTCCTAATGAAGAAGTCTTTTGTACTTTGAAACTCGGAGAATTATTATTATTTATTTTTATAGCGCCATTTATTCCATGGCGCAGTATATAAATCTCTATCCATTTGATAATCTTGGATATACGTCTCATCATTGACCAGCAAGGGCGGAAATCATCCACTAACTGCTCCTTTCTTTCCAGGACAGCGTGTGACATCAGACAATGTGACCGGAGTCTTACGCGGAATAGAGTTCTGATCACACGACCACAATGCCTGCTGCTCTAGATACAGCTGGGGATGCAGCCTGTCCTCCTATCCCGCACATGCGCACCACCGGTAGTTCAGCACTGTATCGGCCAGAAGGGAAAACTCAGCTCAACGATAGAATGATGAAACAGGAGAAATATTATTACAGCAGCTGGCAGGACTCCTAGATGTGGAGCTCAAGAAACGAAGTTAGATCACTCCTGATACTGAATATCGCAATGTGACTGTGACGTCATCCTCCTACCTGCCCTCCTATACACCCCCTACCTGCCTTCATCAGCGTGTAATTGCCTATTTTTTTCATAAGAATAAAAATCAATTTTCACCACCTGACTGTATGATAATTATTAAAAACTTATGATACGGAATAGATTTTGTAAATCTTAAAATCATTCAATAAAAAATGATTTAAAAATATTACTTACTTACCTTTTTTTTCTTTAATCTCCCATTGTGAACCCAAAGCAGCAAAAAAATGGACTGAGGACCCTAAGAGGAAGACAAAAATTTGGTAAATAGCGTTTAGAATGGAGAAGAAAGGGCGAGAGGGTTAGTGAGTTTAGAAGTCAGGAACTGAGAAGGGAAATGCTTTTCTCTCACTATGGGACGTATGGATAGACATTTATATATTGGCTTCTTCCATTAAAATATACAATATAGTATAAAGATATAAAGGGAAGACACAAAGTGTATCTACCCCTAATATCAGGAGCCTCAGTGTCACAACATGTCACATACAACAATGGGGGAAGCTTTTCCTTACTTTGGTGGACGTTGCACTTTTTTGCTGCGGACACTTCTGCTGATGGAGAAATAGAAGAAATGATCACAAATAAATACCTTATAAAATAATTATCGGGAACAAGTCCTGGTCCCATAAGGACACAGACAATAAACATAATGTCTTTCCTACACATTTCTACATGATACAGATATATGGATAGATGTCATTACTGATTATTAGCTCATTGCATAAATATCACTTTCACAAGCATTTGCATGGGACTGATCTCCTGCCAGGACGAATGATTGAATACTTTTCCATCTAGAAGACAGCAATTAGGACATAAGGACGTGTCCATTAGTGGGGAGAGGTTAAGGTACCTACATGTTTATGACCTGGGTCCTGCTGGTTCTCCTAAAAAATTTTGGCATCCACCATTTCCGTTTGTGTCTGAAAAAAATCCAAACAAATGAATTAAGAACCAGAGAGTTCACATTATCATTGTGATCAGTCTATGAGGATATATACAGTGATATTATCCTGTGTAACGTCCTGCGCTTATGTCACAATGTGACATCATCGATCTAAAGCCCAAGGTCTCGTTAGAGTAAATGCAGCCACGATCGCTCTTATTACTTACGGGATCGGCTTTGTGTCGGCGCACGCCGTCTTTACTTCTGGCCTGTGACAAAAATAAAGTTTTCATTAGAAACAGAGATACTTGTGTTTGTGTCCTAAATAAATGCAGTGACTTAAAGAGTATCTGTCAGTAGGATCAACCTTCCTAAGCCGTCTATATGGGCATACAGGTCATGGAAAGCTGAATAAAATGATATATTGATGTCTGCGATCCGATGTCTTATTTCAGAGAAATCCATATTTTTCTTTCCTCTCCAAATTGGCCATTGGGCACTGGAAACAGTTTTCCGGACGGCCACTTTGACTACCAAGGTTGAAGATAGAAGGGCTGGTGTCTGTTTTCAGTGCCCCGTGGCCACATTGGAGCGGCATCGATAATCAGAAGAGACCAGGAGCTCAGAAAATTGTGCTTACTGTAACTCTGGTATAGGGGACCCCAAAAATCAATAGCCCCCAATATGTACATCCATGTTTTATATCCTCCTCAGTCTCTGCCCAGTGATAACAAGTCATTCATCAGTTACTAATAAATATCTAAAATCATATACAGCCCATAATATCTGTATATGTCACTATCTCTCTACTTACAGTCTGGTGTTATCTTTGCCGCCATCTTTCTCTCCTATCTGTGGTGTTTTATGTCCCACGGACACTTCTTCCTCCTCTTCCTCACTGCTGGACACATAACATAGACTCGTTTTTTATTTGCAGTGTTTTTATAAATGAATTCAGAAAATAAAGCAAAAAAAAAAGCCCCATGCGCAGTTCGCCACATTTTGAGCAGACGTCCCATCCCCGGAACACTGAATGGTGAATAGTAAATAGTTTATTGCTCCGTGTGTGACCCTCTGTTCATTATCCCCATTTACAGGGGCAGAACTACAGCCGTGTCAGCCATATGGATTGCAAAAAGGAGAGCATGTTTGGCCTGAGAGGAGGAGCGGGGAGAGAGACGATCAGGAGGAGAGCTGCACAAGTCTCTCTCTTCTGCTGGACCCTGATCATTGCAGGAGCGGAAGCTGGAGGTCACCTGACAGGTCCGAAATAGCTCTAGGCCCCTCCCTGATGTCACATTCCCACAAGGAATCTTATAGAACGGAGGGATAGAAATGGAAAAGAACTGTATAGACGGTGCGGAAAGGCTCATAAATAAAGGATCTGACCTCATAGGTCTTTTATTTTTGGCTCCTCCATCAGTTATCATTACGTATATGCAGCCATGTTTTATACCAAGTGACTGACAGTGCCATAACTATAAGTATATAATGCTCTATATTGTATATATATATATCCCCCAATATATTTTTAGTCTCACACTCTCCACTTACCTACTGAAACTCATACTCAAAACCTCACTCTCCCAAGATGTTTCCTCCTCACTCTCGTCTTCCTCACTATTGGACACATAAAATAAGTCATGTAAATTATATATCATCTACTTTGACATCCAGATGACACAAGGTTATATAAAGGCTGGGATACGATATGGTAAGTGAAGAGTCCCGATTAACCCCTTATTGAAGGCACACTATCTCTATATGGAGCTGGCTCAAGAGTTGAGTCTGCTCCCTGCAGCGCCGGTGATGGCTCTGTTACATAGCTGGCACCCAACAGTAACCCAACAGTAACCAGGCAATTGGAGCTAACTGTGACCACAATAGCTTAACCATTTAAATGCTGCTGTGAAGTATGATAGCAGTATTAAAAAGGGGAAACTGTCATTTTGTATGGCCCTCACCACCCACGCAAAGCGATCGTAGGGTGCTAATTGGTTTACATTGCAGTTAGAGGTCTACTGGAGGCCTCCGTGTCTGCCATGTGTGATCTCCTATGACACCCGGCCTGAGCCTTTCTTCATTCTGTACCCATAACCAGTCATTCATCGGTTACTATGAAACATCTACAGGCGTGCACATCATATAATATCTGTATATGTCACTGTCTCTCTACTTACAGTCCGATGTTCTCCTCTCTGCTGTTATCCTCTTTTACCTCTGTCACTTTATCATTGATGTCATCGTCTCCTTCCTCTTCCCCTCTACTGAAGACATAACATAACCCTTTATAAGTGAGGGTTAAAGGGGTCCACGCATTGCAATCATGGTGCATTTTTTGCAATGGTTTTTCAAAATCAATGCAAAAAAGCAGCAATGAAAATTCTAATAACTTACTTGATGGATTCCACACTCGCCCAGGCTGATTTTGTTTTTCTACATATAAAAATGTAAGTTTTATTAGAAACATTGTGATATTTAAGAAACATACAGAAAATAACATATATACAGTGTGTCTCGTTATTAACCCCTTAACGACCGCCGATACGCCTTTTAACGGTGGTAGTTAAGGGTACTTAAAGGGAATCTGTCACCCATATTAAGTAATATCATGTAAAGATATCACTAAATTGTGCGTCCCATAAGGATTCTATAAGGGCTTTTGACTCCCCCCGACCCCGCACCTTTGAGGCATAAATAACTTTTTTAGCTTGTTGGGGATGCATGCAAATCGCCGGGGTCCGATGAGCGTGGCTTAGTAGTCTTCTCCCCCCCACCTCCTTGGCTTGCTTCACGTAATCTTCGTCTGTGAATACCACAGACGCCGTTGGTTTCCGCGCTTGCGCAATGTAAAGGCCCCGTCGCCTGCGCAGTATGCTTTGCCCAACTGTGGGTGAAGCATATAGTTGCTACTACGCAAGCGCCGGTATTTTCCAGCGCGGTCTATGCCCCGGAAGACTTCACATGCAGGACACACTTCCGGGGCATAGACCGCGTTGGAAAATGCCGAAGCTTGCACAGTAGTGATTATATGCTTCGCCCACAGTTGGGCAAAGCTTACTGCACAGGCGCCGGGGGCCTTTACATTGCGCAAGCGCAGAAACCAACGGCGTCTCTGGTATTCACAGACGAAGATTACGTGAAGCAAGCCGAGGAGGTGGGGGGGAGAAGACTACTAAGCCACGCCCATCGGACTGGACAGCAGCGATTTGCATGCATCCCCAACAAGCTAAAAAAGGTATTTATGCCTCAAAGGTGCGGGGTCGGGGGGAGTCAAAAGCCCTAATAGAATCCTTATGGGACGCACAATTTAGTGATATCTTTACATGATATCACTAAATATGGGTGACAGATTCCCTTTAAACCACAGCACGGCGCTGTGGAAAAAGTGTATCGCGCCACCCCGAGTTGGAGGTCATCAAAAAGGAAGAAAAATGTCACAAGCCTGCAAGGAATGTTATAGAACGGAGGGATAGAAATGGAGAACCACTTTGTAGACGGCACAGAAATGCTCATGAACAAAGGATCTGACCTCACTGGTCTTTTTTTTGGCTCCTCCATCAGTTATTATTATGTATGTGCAGCCATGTTTTATATCAAGTGACTGACAGTGCCATAACTATAAATATATAATGTTCTATATTGTATGTATATAGCCCCCATAATATATTTAGTCTCACACTCTCCACTTAACCAATCACACTCCAATTCTCACTCTTCCAAGAATTTTTCCTCCTATTCCTCCTAACTCTCATCTTCCTCTCTTTTGGACACATAAAATAAGTCATATCAATCACATATCATCTACTTTGACATCCAGATAACACAGGGTTTATAAAGATTGGGGTAAGATGTGCTGAATGAAAAGTCCAGATTAACCTCTAATTGAGGGCGCACTATCTTTGTATGGAGCGGGCTCAAGAGATGAGTCTGCTCCCCGTACCGCCGGTGATGGCTCTGTTACATAGCTGGCACCCAACAGTAACTGATGCAATTGGAGCTAGCTGTGATCGCATTACATTAACCTTTAAATGCTGCTGTGAAGTATGAGACAAGTATTAAAAAGGGGCTTTCCAACAGCGACTGTCACTTTGTATGGCCACGCAATGCGATCATAGGGTGCTGATTGATTGACATTGCAGCTAGGGGTCTACCAGAGACCTCTGTGTCTGCCATGTGTGATCTCCTACGAAGTCCAGCCTGAATCTTCTTCAGTCTGTACCCATAACCAGTCATTCATCAGTTACTATGAAACCTCTACAATCATTTACATCCAATAACATCTGTATATGTCACTAATCTCTCTACATACAGTCTGATGTTCTCCTCTCTGCTGTCTTCCTCCTTTATCTCTGTCACTTTATCATAGATGTCATCGTCTCCTTCCTCTTCCTCTCTACTGAAGACATAACATAACCCTTTATAAGTGAGGGTTAAAGGGGTCCACGCATTGCAATCATGGTGCATTTTTTGGAATGGGTTTTCAAAATCAATGCAAAAAAGAAGCAATGAAAATTCTAATAACTTACTTGATGGATTCTACGCTCGCCCAGGCTGTTTTTGTTTTTCTACATATAAAAATGTAAGTTTTATTAGAAACAGTGTGATATTTAAGAAACATACAGAAAATAACATGTATTCAGTGTGTCTTGTTATTAACCCCTTAACGACTTCCGATACGCCTTTTAACGACGGTAGTTAAGGGTACTTAAACCACAGCGTCGATAATTAACGGCGGTGTGGAAAAAGTGTATCATGCCCCCCAGAGTCAGATTTTCTCCAGGGTCTCAGCTGCCGGTGGTAGCCGAGACCCCAGAGAACATGATTCGGGTTGGTTTTTACCGACCCCGCTTTTGTGATCGCCGTTATTAACCGTTTAATTGCGACTGCAAAAAAAACAAGTTTGGTGTGCCATTTAATTTCTCTCTCCTCTGATGTGTTCACACATCAGAGGAGAGAGAAATAGGGTCCCCGATCCCCCCCGGTACCTCCCGGTGGTCCTCGGCCCGCGTGCTTCCCCTCCATGGGCGCCACCATCTTCTTCTGGGAAGAAAATGGTGGGTAATGCGCAATGCGCCTAACGAGATCTGCCGGCCGGTACCCGGCAACAATAAGATTTTTCCTATTGGTTCATTTTGGTCACTGTGATAGGGTCTATCACAGTGAACAAAATAAAGAAAAATAGTAAATAAACCCCTCCTTTATCACCCCCATAGGTAGGGAAAAATAATGAAATAAAGAAAATATATTTATTTTCATTTTTCCATTAGGTTTAGGGTTAGAATTACGGTTAGGGTTGGAATTAGGGTTAGGGTTGGAATTAGGATTAGGGTGAGGGTTAGGGGTGTGTTGGGGTTAGGGTTTGAGCTAGAATTGAGGGATTTCCACTATTTAGGCACATCAGGGGGTCTCCAAACGCGACATGGCACCACCATTGATTACAGCCACTTTTGTCTTCAAAAAGTCAACTGGTTCTCCCTCCCTTCCGAGCCCAGACATGTGCCCAAACAGTGGTTTACCCCAACATATGGAGCATCGGCGCACTTAGGACAAATTGCACACCAACTTTGGGGGTCTAATTTCTCCTATTACCCTTGGGAAAATAAAAAAAATTGAGGGCTAAAAAATCATTTTTGTAGAAAAAAAATAATTTTTTATTTTCATGGCTTTGCGTTATAAACTTCAGTGAAGCAGTTGGGGGTTCAAAGTGCTCACCACACAAGCTTCTTGGGTGGTCTAGCTTCCAAAATGGGGTCACTTGTGGGGGGTTTCAACTGTTTAGGCACATCAGCGGCTCTGCAAACGCAACATGACGTCCACGGACAATTCCATCAAAGTCAGCATTCCAAAACGGTGCTCCTTCCCTTCCGAGCTCTCCCATGCGCCCAAACAGTGGTTTCCCCCACATATGGGGTATCAGTGTACTCAAGACAAATTGCACAACAACTTTTGTGGTCCAATTTCTCCTGTTAGCCTTGTGAAAATATAACATAGCGGGCTAAAAAATCATTTTTGAGGAAAAATAATTATTATAAACTTCTGTGAAGAACTCGGGGTTCAAAGTTCTCACCACACATCTAGATAAGTTCCTTAAAGGGTCTAGTTTTCAAAATGGTGTCACTTGTGGGGGGTTTCCACTGTTTAGGCACATCAGGGGCGCACCAAACGCTACATGGCGTCCAATCTGAATTCCAGCCAATTCTGCATTGAAAAAGTCAAACAGCGCTCCTTCCCTTCTGAGCTGTGCCGTGCGCCCAAACAGTGGTTTACCCCAACATATGGGGTATGGGCGTACTCAGCACAAATTGCACAACAACTATGGGGGTCTAATTTCTCCTGTTACCCTTGTAAAAATAAAAATTTGGGGTCGAAAAGATCATTTTTGTGGAAAAAATATTATTTATTTTCACGGCTCTACGTTATAAAACTTCTGTGAAGCACTTGGAGGTTCAAAGTGCTCACCACTCATTTAGATAAGCTCCTTAAGGGGTCTAGTTTCCAAAATGGGGTCACTTGTTGGGGGTTTCCACTGTTTAGGCACATCAGGGGCTCTCCAAACCCAATATGGTGTCCGATCTCAATTCCAGCCAATTCTGCATTGAAAAAGTCAAACGTCGCTCCTTCCGTTCCAAGCCCTGATGTGCGCACAAACAGTGGTTTACCCCCACATATGGGGTATCAGCGTATTCAGGAGAAATTGCACAACAAATTTTGTGGTTCATTTTTTTCCTTTTACACATGTGAAAATAACAAAAAACTGGTTCTGAAGTAAAATGTAAAAAAAAGTTAAATGTTAATTTTTTCCTTCCACATTGCTTCAGTTCCTGTGAAGCATGTAAAGGGTTAAACTTCTTGAATGTGGTTTTGAGCACCTTGAAGGGTGCAGTTTTTAGAATGGTGTCACTTTTGGGTATTTTCTGTCATATTGACCTCTCAAAGTGACTTCAAATGAGAGGTGGTCCCTAAAAAAATGGTTTTGTAAATTTTGTTGTAAAAATGAGAAATCACTGGTCAACTTTTAACTCTTATAAGTTCCTAACAAAAAAAATGTTGGTTCCAAAATTGTGCTGATGTAAAGCACACATGTGGTAAATGTTATTTATTAAGTATTTTTTGTGACATATCTCTCTGATTTAAGGGCATAAAAAATAAAATTTGAAAATTGCAAAATTTTAAAAATTTTCGCCATATTTCCATTTTTTTCATAAATAAACACAAGCCATATTGAAGAAATTTTACCACTAACATGAAGTACAACATGTCATGAAAAAACAGTCTCAGAATCAGTCAGATCCGTAGAAGCGTTCCAGAGCTATAACCTCATAAATTGACAGTGGTCAAAATTGTAAAAATTGGCCCGGTCATTAAGCTGCAAATTGGCTCCAAACCTAAGGGGTTAAACGCAATGACGTATGATAGCATTCAGGGGCATAACTATATAGATGAAATAGGAAAAAAATAGTTTGCTGGTATCCGAGATGAACATTTATATATAGCTATAGGGGGTGTAGAGCGAGCAGTCGCATTGGGACACCCTCATCTGCCACATATATATTCATCACTATTACTAATGGTTATGGTACCTGAGGGGCCCTATTACATATTTCACATTAGGGCCCAAGAAGTTCAAGTTACACCTCTGACTGCATCTATGTCTCATAGTGAAAAGTAGCGGAAGACTACAAACATTGAAATTCGTGGACCATGATTACACCAGTTACTTACGGCAATGGCACTTCAAAAAACGATGCAACTGATTCATTGGATCTTGAGCACCTGAAATGAAAAGAATAAAGTCCTGGTTAGAAGAATTGATACTTAGGAAGCCTACAGATAAAGTTATCTGCCGTGATGTGCACAAAGCAGTGCACTCTCTATCGGCAACAGAGCAGAGTGCACTGTCACTGCACATTATAAGATGAATTCCCAGCAATCAAAAGCGTAACTTGTGGGCGGTTGGTGCTCCTCTCTGCAAGCCAAGTATTCATCTTACAAGGTGAATTGACAGTGCGCTCTGATCTGTTGCCGGCTCATTGCTACTGATCTGATGTGGCGAGAAAGGGCAGTCTTTGTGCATAGAGCACAGTGCACATTGTGCAGGGAATAGCCCAGCCCCTGATATGGAGGTCACTGCTAATGCTTCATTACTGGAATAGTGCAGAGGCCGGGGCAGTGACCGCAGATTCTGCCCCCTGATGATGTCATGACTGAGTATCCCGATATGCATTGGGATTTTCACACAAAAGGTCATCAAAAAGGAAGAGAAAAAAAAGTCACATGCCTGCAAGGAATTTTATAGAATGGAGGGATAGAAATGGAGAACCACTTTGTAGACGGTACAGAAATGCTCATGAACAAAGGATCTGACCTCACTGGTCTTTTGTATTCGGCTCCTCCATCAGTTATCATTGCATATACATAGACATATATACAGCCATGTTTTATACCAAATGACTGAAAGTGCCATAACTATAAGTATATAATGTTCTACATTGTATGTATATATCCACCAATATATATTTAGTCTCACACTCTCCACTTACCCAGTCACACTCCAATTCTCACTCTTCCATGATGTTTCCTCCTGTTCCTTCTCACTCTCATCTTCCTCACTATTGGACACATAAAATAAGTCATATAAATCTACTTTGACATCCAGATAACACAGGGTTATATAAAGGCTGGGGTAGGGGTACGATATGCTGAATGAAGAGTCCCGATTAACCCTTTATTGAGGGCGCACTATCTCTGTATGAAGCAGGCTCAAGACTTGAGTCTGTTCCCCGCACCGCCGGTGATGGCTCTGTTACATAGCTGGCACCCAACAGTAACTGATGCAATTGGAGCTAGCTGTGATCGCATTACATTAACCTTTAAATGCTGCTGTGAAGTATGAGACAAGTATTAAAAAGGGGCTTTCCAACAGCGACTGTCACTTTGTATGGCCACGCAATGCGATCATAGGGTGCTGATTGATTGACATTGCAGCTAGGGGTCTACCAGAGACCTCTGTATCTGCCATGTGTGATCTCCTACGAAGTCCAGCCTGAATCTTCTTCAGTCTGTACCCATAACCAGTCATTCATCAGTTACTATGAAACCTCTACAATCATTTACATCCAATAACATCTGTATATGTCACTAATCTCTCTACATACAGTCTGATGTTCTCCTCTCTGCTGTCTTCCTCCTTTATCTCTGTCACTTTATCATTGATGTCATCGTCTCCTTCCTCTTCCTCTCTACTGAAGACATAACATAACCCTTTATAAGTGAGGGTTAAAGGGGTCCACGCATTGCAATCATGGTGCATTTTTTGGAATGGGTTTTCAAAATCAATGCAAAAAAGAAGCAATGAAAATTCTAATAACTTACTTGATGGATTCTACGCTCGCCCAGGCTGTTTTTGTTTTTCTACATATAAAAATGTAAGTTTTATTAGAAACAGTGTGATATTTAAGAAACATACAGAAAATAACATGTATTCAGTGTGTCTTGTTATTAACCCCTTAACGACTTCCGATACGCCTTTTAACGACGGTAGTTAAGGGTACTTAAACCACAGCGTCGATAATTAACGGCGGTGTGGAAAAAGTGTATCATGCCCCCCAGAGTCGGATTTTCTCCAGGGTCTCAGCTGCCGGTGGTAGCCGAGACCCCAGAGAACATGATTCGGGTTGGTTTTTACCGACCCCGCTTTTGTGATCGCCGTTATTAACCGTTTAATTGCGACTGCAAAAAAAACAAGTTTGGTGTGCCATTTAATTTCTCTCTCCTCTGATGTGTTCACACATCAGAGGAGAGAGAAATAGGGTCCCCGATCCCCCCCGGTACCTCCCGGTGGTCCTCGGCCCGCGTGCTTCCCCTCCATGGGCGCCACCATCTTCTTCTGGGAAGAAAATGGTGGGTAATGCGCAATGCGCCTAACGAGATCTGCCGGCCGGTACCCGGCAACAATAAGATTTTTCGTATTGGTTCATTTTGGTCACTGTGATAGGGTCTATCACAGTGAACAAAATAAAAAAAAATAGTAAATAAACCCCTCCTTTATCACCCCCATAGGTAGGGAAAAATAATGAAAAAAAGAAAATATATTTATTTTCATTTTTCCATTAGGTTTAGGGTTAGAATTACGGTTAGGGTTGGAATTAGGGTTAGGGTTGGAATTAGGATTAGGGTGAGGGTTAGGGGTGTGTTGGGGTTAGGGTTTGAGCTAGAATTGAGGGATTTCCACTATTTAGGCACATCAGGGGGTCTCCAAACGCGACATGGCACCACCATTGATTACAGCCACTTTTGTCTTCAAAAAGTCAACTGGTTCTCCCTCCCTTCCGAGCCCAGACATGTGCCCAAACAGTGGTTTACCCCAACATATGGAGCATCGGCGCACTTAGGACAAATTGCACACCAACTTTGGGGGTCTAATTTCTCCTATTACCCTTGGGAAAATAAAAAAAATTGAGGGCTAAAAAATCATTTTTGTAGAAAAAAAATAATTTTTTATTTTCATGGCTTTGCGTTATAAACTTCAGTGAAGCAGTTGGGGGTTCAAAGTGCTCACCACACAAGCTTCTTGGGTGGTCTAGCTTCCAAAATGGGGTCACTTGTGGGGGGTTTCAACTGTTTAGGCACATCAGCGGCTCTGCAAACGCAACATGACGTCCACGGACAATTCCATCAAAGTCAGCATTCCAAAACGGTGCTCCTTCCCTTCCGAGCTCTCCCATGCGCCCAAACAGTGGTTTCCCCCACATATGGGGTATCAGTGTACTCAAGACAAATTGCACAACAACTTTTGTGGTCCAATTTCTCCTGTTAGCCTTGTGAAAATATAACATAGCGGGCTAAAAAATCATTTTTGAGGAAAAATAATTATTATAAACTTCTGTGAAGAACTCGGGGTTCAAAGTTCTCACCACACATCTAGATAAGTTCCTTAAAGGGTCTAGTTTTCAAAATGGTGTCACTTGTGGGGGGTTTCCACTGTTTAGGCACATCAGGGGCGCACCAAACGCTACATGGCGTCCAATCTGAATTCCAGCCAATTCTGCATTGAAAAAGTCAAACAGCGCTCCTTCCCTTCTGAGCTGTGCCGTGCGCCCAAACAGTGGTTTACCCCAACATATGGGGTATGGGCGTACTCAGCACAAATTGCACAACAACTATGGGGGTCTAATTTCTCCTGTTACCCTTGTAAAAATACAAATTTGGGGTCGAAAAGATCATTTTTGTGGAAAAAATATTATTTATTTTCACGGCTCTACGTTATAAAACTTCTGTGAAGCACTTGGAGGTTCAAAGTGCTCACCACTCATTTAGATAAGCTCCTTAAGGGGTCTAGTTTCCAAAATGGGGTCACTTGTTGGGGGTTTCCACTGTTTAGGCACATCAGGGGCTCTCCAAACCCAATATGGTGTCCGATCTCAATTCCAGCCAATTCTGCATTGAAAAAGTCAAACGTCGCTCCTTCCGTTCCAAGCCCTGATGTGCGCACAAACAGTGGTTTACCCCCACATATGGGGTATCAGCGTATTCAGGAGAAATTGCACAACAAATTTCGTGGTTCATTTTTTTCCTTTTACACATGTGAAAATAACAAAAAACTGGTTCTGAAGTAAAATGTAAAAAAAAGTTAAATGTTAATTTTTTCCTTCCACATTGCTTCAGTTCCTGTGAAGCATGTAAAGGGTTAAACTTCTTGAATGTGGTTTTGAGCACCTTGAAGGGTGCAGTTTTTAGAATGGTGTCACTTTTGGGTATTTTCTGTCATATTGACCTCTCAAAGTGACTTCAAATGAGAGGTGGTCCCTAAAAAAATGGTTTTGTAAATTTTGTTGTAAAAATGAGAAATCACTGGTCAACTTTTAACTCTTATAAGTTCCTAACAAAAAAAATGTTGGTTCCAAAATTGTGCTGATGTAAAGCACACATGTGGTAAATGTTATTTATTAAGTATTTTTTGTGACATATCTCTCTGATTTAAGGGCATAAAAAATAAAATTTGAAAATTGCAAAATTTTAAAAATTTTCGCCATATTTCCATTTTTTTCATAAATAAACACAAGCCATATTGAAGAAATTTTACCACTAACATGAAGTACAACATGTCATGAAAAAACAGTCTCAGAATCAGTCAGATCCGTAGAAGCGTTCCAGAGCTATAACCTCATAAATTGACAGTGGTCAAAATTGTAAAAATTGGCCCGGTCATTAAGCTGCAAATTGGCTCCAAACCTAAGGGGTTAAACGCAATGACATATGATAGCATTCAGGGGCATAACTATATAGATGAAATAGGAAAAAAATAGTTTGCTGGTATCCGAGATGAACATTTATATATAGCTATAGGGGGTGTAGAGCGAGCAGTCGCATTGGGACACCCTCATCTGCCACATATATATTCATCACTATTACTAATGGTTATGGTACCTGAGGGGCCCTATTACATATTTCACATTAGGGCCCAAGAAGTTCAAGTTACACCTCTGACTGCATCTATGTCTCATAGTGAAAAGTAGCGGAAGACTACAAACATTGAAATTCGTGGACCATGATTACACCAGTTACTTACGGCAATGGCACTTCAAAAAACGATGCAACTGATTCATTGGATCTTGAGCACCTGAAATGAAAAGAATAAAGTCCTGGTTAGAAGAATTGATACTTAGGAAGCCTACAGATAAAGTTATCTGCCGTGATGTGCACAAAGCAGTGCACTCTCTATCGGCAACAGAGCAGAGTGCACTGTCACTGCACATTATAAGATGAATTCCCAGCAATCAAAAGCGTAACTTGTGGGCGGTTGGTGCTCCTCTCTGCAAGCCAAGTATTCATCTTACAAGGTGAATTGACAGTGCGCTCTGATCTGTTGCCGGCTCATTGCTACTGATCTGATGTGGCGAGAAAGGGCAGTCTTTGTGCATAGAGCACAGTGCACATTGTGCAGGGAATAGCCCAGCCCCTGATATGGAGGTCACTGCTAATGCTTCATTACTGGAATAGTGCAGAGGCCGGGGCAGTGACCGCAGATTCTGCCCCCTGATGATGTCATGTCTGAGTATCCCGATATGCATTGGGATTTTCACACAAAAGGTCATCAAAAAGGAAGAGAAAAAAAAGTCACATGCCTGCAAGGAATTTTATAGAATGGAGGGATAGAAATGGAGAACCACTTTGTAGACGGTACAGAAATGCTCATGAACAAAGGATCTGACCTCACTGGTCTTTTGTATTCGGCTCCTCCATCAGTTATCATTGCATATACATAGACATATATACAGCCATGTTTTATACCAAATGACTGAAAGTGCCATAACTATAAGTATATAATGTTCTACATTGTATGTATATATCCACCAATATATATTTAGTCTCACACTCTCCACTTACCCAGTCACACTCCAATTCTCACTCTTCCATGATGTTTCCTCCTGTTCCTTCTCACTCTCATCTTCCTCACTATTGGACACATAAAATAAGTCATATAAATCTACTTTGACATCCAGATAACACAGGGTTATATAAAGGCTGGGGTAGGGGTACGATATGCTGAATGAAGAGTCCCGATTAACCCTTTATTGAGGGCGCACTATCTCTGTATGAAGCAGGCTCAAGACTTGAGTCTGTTCCCCGCACCGCCGGTGATGGCTCTGTTACATAGCTGGCACCCCACACTAACTGATGCAATTGGAGCTAGCCGTGATCGCATTACATTAACCTTTAAATGCTGCTGTGAAGTATGAGACAAGTATTCAAAAGGGACTTTTCAACAGCAACTGTCACTTTGTATGGCCACGCAAAGCGATCATAGGGTGCTGATTGATTGACATTGTAGCTTGGGGTCTACTAGAGGCCTCTGTGTCTGCCATGTGTGATCTCCTATATAGTCCAGCCTGAACCTTCATCAGTCTGTACCCATAACCAGTCATTCATCAGTTACTATGAAACCTCTACAATCATTTACAGCCAATAACATCTGTATATGTCACTAATCTCTCTACTTACAGTCTGATGTTCTCCTCTCTGCTGTTTTCCTCCTTTATCGCTATCACTTTATCATTGATGTCATCTCCTCCTTTCTCTTCTTCTCTACTGAACACATAATATAACCCTTTATAAGTGAGGTTTAAAGGGGTCCATGCATTGCAATCATGGTGCATTTTTTGCAATGGTTTTCCAAAATCAATGCAAAACTGCAGTGTTTTTACTGTGATTTTGGAAAAAACAAGTAAGAAATATACTGTGACTGAACCAATTAACTGACTCTAGTGAAGATTAATACACCATTCCTGAACAGGGGAGATTTTACAGATTAATTTTAGAGTTTTACAGCTGAGCACACAGTTCTGCACAGCTCCAGGAGGTGGCCATCAGTTCTGCACAGCTCCAGTAGGTGGTGTTCAGTTCTGCACAGCTCCAGTAGGTGGCGCTCTGTTCTGTACAGCTCCAGTAGGTGGCGCTCCTAAGCACAAGGACACTGCGGCTTGTATCGTAAATAATGTTACAGATCTGCGCAATTATGACATCACGCCGGTCAGTATCCGCTGTCAGGAGTTAGGGCGTGGAACGGACAACTGCAGCAGCCTTCCCCTTCTCTGGCACTGGGGCCGAGAGGTGGAACGAATACCAAACCTAAGTCAGCCATTGTAAGCCTTAGGAGAGTACAGTAAACAGCGGCACCCGGACAGAGAACAGAAATAAATGGCCTCCTTAGTGTCCGCTTGTCACTTGCTCATTTCTTAGTGCTCTTCTCTGCCATTTGGACGCTATAGGAGCAATAAATTGGAAAATGGGCATCCAGCGGGCACCGCACAGAATGATACTAACTGGGCAAACGGGCGCTTAGGAGACGTTGAATTCACCGGCCATTTTCCATTTATTGTCCCTTTTCTCTCATTCTCGTCATTACCTCCTTTCTGACATATATTTACCCCTTTAAACAGACAAGTGAAGGGTGCGGGGCAGAAATTGTGTAATGGGAACCAATGTGTTACGACACAGAGAGGCATGAAATGAACAATGGATTAACCCTGGAAACGTGCTAATTCTCTGAACAGAAAAAAGTGTTAAATTATTTTAAAGTTAGTTTATCACACTAATTATAACTTTTATATTCATTTCTTCCAGGATTTCCAAAGTCCTGGTCTATGGGTTCCATTAATGCAAATGCAGCGATGAAAGTTCTAGTCACTTACTTGATGGATTCCACGCTCGCCCAGGCTGTTTTTATTGGTCTTATTGGCCTATAAAAATGTAAGCTTTGTTAGAAACCGTGTGATACTTAAGAAACATACAGAAAATATCATCTATACAGTGTGTCTCGTTAGTAAATGCAATGACATATGATAGCATTCAGGGGCATAACTATATAGAGTCAAAATAGATTCTGGTATCCGAGATGAACATTTCCATATAGCTATAGTGTAGAGCGAGCAGTCGCATCGGGACATACATATTCATCAATATTACTAATGGTCATGGTACCTGAGGGGCCCTGTTGCATATTTTGCAATGGGGCCCAAGAAGTTCAGGTTACACCTCTGACTGCATCTATATCTCATAGTAAAAAGAAACTTAGGACTACAAACATTGAAAGTCGTGGACCACGATTATACCAGTTACTTACGGCAGTGACTCTTCATTATCCCATGCGATCATTCTCTGGGATTCAATGGGCCTGATATGAAAAAATACAACGCTGATTAGAAGAATTGATACTTAGGAAGGCTACGGATAAAGTTATCTGCCGTGATGTGCACAAAGCAGTGCGCTCTCTTGTCGGCAACAAAGCAGAGCGCATTGTCAGTTACTGTCATTGCGCATTCCCAGCATGTGGAGACCAGCGCCACTTCTGCAATTCACAACATTTGTGAAGATCGTTGCTCCCCTCTACAAGCTGTGTATTCTTCTTACAAGGCGAACTGACAGTGCGCTCTGCTCTGATCCAGGCTCATTGCTAGTGATCTGAGCCGGCGAGTAAGCGCACTGTCTTTGTGCACATTGCCGAGGACTAGCCAAGCCCCTGAAATGAAGGTCACTGCTGACACTTCATTTCATGAAGAGGGTAAAGACTGGGACAGTGAACGCAGCCTCTGTCTCCTGATGAAGGTTTATTTGAGTATTCCAGCATGCACTGGGATTTTCAAATAAAGCGTCATCAAAAAGAAAGTAGGAAAAAAAGAAAGAAAAGCAGTCGGATAGTGTAGTTAGGGAAGTATATGGGATGAGTAACAGTATGAAGAATTCAGCGGGATCTAAAGTCTCTATTAGTGTAAGTAATGTATGTTTCATATGGAAACAGTGTAAATGCCCATGAGTGAGAGCGGTAATGCCATGATGCCATCATTATGGAGTCCTCTCCTTATTGGTACACATACCACTCCTATATGAATGTGGTAGGAAGATGGAATAAGATAAATACCTGAATACTCACTTTGCATTCTCCATTTTGTGCATCAATCTGTTAACCCCTTAATGTCCAATGACGGACACAGTCCATTATTGGACTTCTCCCCTGCTTTGATGAAGACTCCGGCGCTGAGCCCGTATCAGAGCCGGGACATGTCAGCTATTTTGGACAGCTGACATGTGCCCGCAATAGGCGCAGGTGGAATCGCGATCCACCTGCACCTATTAACCCGTTAAATGCCATTGTCAAACGCTGACAACGGCATTTAACCGGCGCTTCCGGCCGCCGGGCCGGAAATGGGGTCATCGCTGACCCCGTCACGTGATCGGGGGTCAGTGATGCGTTGGCATAACAACCAGAGGTCTCTTGGAGCCCTCTA